>NW_027211057.1:95000-143522 GCF_029030835.1 Brachyistius frenatus
TTAAAAATTGCGATGCAGTTTGTGGAGTTGTAATTTATTGTTTTGCTGTAAAATTACAGGAAATTGTAAAAAATTGCAAGTCAAAGAAAATAAGTGATTTTTTTTAATATACATTTTACACCAATGCTATCTAACAACAAGTCATACGTAATTACTTCCTATGACAATAAGCTGCTGCACATAATTTTTTTTATTTAAAAGACAGGGCTCAAAGTTCATAAAAGTAAAGTAACTTTACAAAACAGTCAGTAACATGCTGCATCTATATAAAATGATTTAAATGTTGTTTATAATATTAATTCAAAACCACAAAGTGAAGTCTCGTACGCCTGGAAGTGTGTATAAAACAAATTTCACAGACAGGATTATTGTACGATGATTATTATGGGTGATGGTGAGAGATGATGGTGAAAGATGATGGTGATGGTGAGATATGATGGTGAGAAATGATGGTGATGATGAGAGATGATGGTGATGGTGAGAGATGATGGTGACGATGAGAGATGATGGTGATGGTTAGAGATGATGGTGAGAGGTGAAGATGATGGTGACGAGAGATGATGGTGATGGTGAGAGATGATGGTGAGAGGTGAAGATGATGGTGAGAGATGATGGTGATGGTGAGAAATGATGTGATGATGAGATGATGGTGATGGTGAGAAATAATGGTGATGGTGAGAGATGATGGTGATGTTGAGAGATGTTGACGACAATGAGAGATGATGGTGATGGTGAGAGATGATGGTGAAAGGTGATGGTGAGAGATGATGGTGATGGTGAAAGATGATGGTGATGGTGAGAGATGATGGTGATGGTGATGGTGAGATGATGGTGATGGTGAGATGATGGTGATGGTGAGAGATAATGGTGATGATGAGAGATGATGGTGAGAGATGATGGTGATGGTGAGATATGATGGTGATGGTGAGATATGATGGTGATGGTGAGAGATGATGGTGAAAGGTGATGTGAGAGATGATGGTGATGGTGAGAGATGATGGTGATGGTGGGAATTGATGGTGATGATGAGAGATGATGGTGAGAAATGATGGTGATGGTGAGATATGATGGTGATGGTGAGAGATGATGGTGAAAGGTGATGGTGAGAGATGATGGTGATGGTGAGAGATGATGGTGAGAGATGATGGTGAAAGGTGATGGTGAGAGATGATGGTGAGAGATGATGGTGATGGTGAGAGATGATGGTGAAAGGTGATGGTGAGAGATGATGGTGATGGTGAGAGATGATGGTGAAAGGTGATGTGAGAGATGATGGTGATGGTGAGAGATGATGGTGATGGTGAGCATTGATGGTGATGATGAGAGATGATGGTGAGAAATGATGGTGATGGTGAGAGATGATGGTGAAATGTTATGGTGAGAGATGATGGTGAAAGGTTATAGTGAGAGATGATGGTGATGGTGAGAGATTATGATGAGAGATGATGGTGATGGTGAGAGATGATGGTGGAAAATGATGGTGATGGTGAGAGATGATGGTGATGTTGAGAGATGATGGCGACAATGAGAGATGATGGTGATGGTGAGAGATGATGGTGAAAGGTGATGGTGAGAGATGATGGTGATGGTGAGAGATGATGGTGAAAGATGATGGTGAGAGATGATGATGAGAGATGATGGTGATGGTGAGAGATGATGGTGATGGTGAGAGATGATGGTGAAAGGTGATGTGAGAGATGATGGTGATGGTGAGAGATGATGGTGATGGTGAGAATTGATGGTGATGATGAGAGATGATGGTGATGGTGAGAGATGATGGTGAAATGTTATGGTGAGAGATGATGGTGAAAGGTTATGGTGAGAGATGATGGTGATGGTGAGCGATTATGATGAGAGATGATGGTGATGGTGAGAGATGATGGTGGAAGATGATGGTGATGGTGAGAGATGATGGTGATGTTGAGAGATGATGACGACAATGAGAGATGATGGTGATGGTGAGAGATGATGGTGAAAGATGATGGTGAGAGATGATGGTGATGGTGAGAGATGATGGTGAAAGGTGATGGTGAGAGATGATGGTGATGGTGAGATATGATGGTGATGGTGAGAGATGATGGTGAAAGGTGATGGTGAGAGATGATGGTGATGGTGAGAGATGATGGTGAGAGATGATGGTGAAAGGTGATGGTGAGAGATGATGGTGAGAGATGATGGTGATGGTGAGAGATGATGGTGATGGTGAGAGATGATGGTGAAAGGTGATGTGAGAGATGATGGTGATGGTGAGAGATGATGGTGATGGTGAGCATTGATGGTGATGATGAGAGATGATGGTGAGAAATGATGGTGATGGTGAGAGATGATGGTGAAATGTTATGGTGAGAGATGATGGTGAAAGGTTATAGTGAGAGATGATGGTGATGGTGAGAGATTATGATGAGAGATGATGGTGATGGTGAGAGATGATGGTGGAAAATGATGGTGATGGTGAGAGATGATGGTGATGTTGAGAGATGATGGCGACAATGAGAGATGATGGTGATGGTGAGAGATGATGGTGAAAGATGATGGTGAGAGATGATGATGAGAGATGATGGTGATGGTGAGAGATGATGGTGATGGTGAGAGATGATGGTGAAAGGTGATGTGAGAGATGATGGTGATGGTGAGAGATGATGGTGATGGTGAGAATTGATGGTGATGATGAGAGATGATGGTGATGGTGAGAGATGATGGTGAAATGTTATGGTGAGAGATGATGGTGAAAGGTTATGGTGAGAGATGATGGTGATGGTGAGCGATTATGATGAGAGATGATGGTGATGGTGAGAGATGATGGTGGAAGATGATGGTGATGGTGAGAGATGATGGTGATGTTGAGAGATGATGACGACAATGAGAGATGATGGTGATGGTGAGAGATGATGGTGATGGTGAGAGAGATGATGGTGAGAGATGATGGTGATGGTGAGAGATGATGGTGAAATGGTGATGGTGAGAGATGATGGTGGTGATGGTGAGAGATGATGGTGAGAGATGATGGTGAGAGATGATGGTGAGAGATGATGGTGAGAGATGATGGTGAGGTGATGGTGAGAGATGATGGTGAAAGGTGATGGTGAGAGATGATGGTGATGGTGAGAGATGATGGTGAAAGGTGATGTGAGAGATGATGGTGATGGTGAGAGATGATGGTGATGGTGAGCATTGATGGTGATGATGAGAGATGATGGTGAGAAATGATGGTGATGGTGAGAGATGATGGTGAAATGTTATGGTGAGAGATGATGGTGAAAGGTTATAGTGAGAGATGATGGTGATGGTGAGAGATTATGATGAGAGATGATGGTGATGGTGAGAGATGATGGTGGAAAATGATGGTGATGGTGAGAGATGATGGTGATGTTGAGAGATGATGGCGACAATGAGAGATGATGGTGAGAGATGATGGTGAAAGGTGATGGTGAGAGATGATGGTGATGGTGAGAGATGATGGTGAAAGATGATGGTGAGAGATGATGATGAGAGATGATGGTGATGGTGAGAGATGATGGTGATGGTGAGAGATGATGGTGAAAGGTGATGTGAGAGATGATGGTGATGGTGAGAGATGATGGTGATGGTGAGAATTGATGGTGATGATGAGAGATGATGGTGATGGTGAGAGATGATGGTGAAATGTTATGGTGAGAGATGATGGTGAAAGGTTATGGTGAGAGATGATGGTGATGGTGAGCGATTATGATGAGAGATGATGGTGATGGTGAGAGATGATGGTGGAAGATGATGGTGATGGTGAGAGATGATGGTGATGTTGAGAGATGATGACGACAATGAGAGATGATGGTGATGGTGAGAGATGATGGTGAAAGATGATGGTGAGAGATGATGGTGATGGTGAGAGATGATGGTGAAAGGTGATGGTGAGAGATGATGGTGATGGTGAGATATGATGGTGATGGTGAGAGATGATGGTGAAAGGTGATGGTGAGAGATGATGGTGATGGTGAGAGATGATGGTGAGAGATGATGGTGAAAGGTGATGGTGAGAGATGATGGTGAGAGATGATGGTGATGGTGAGAGATGATGGTGAAAGGTGATGGTGAGAGATGATGGTGATGGTGAGAGATGATGGTGAAAGGTGATGTGAGAGATGATGGTGATGGTGAGAGATGATGGTGATGGTGAGCATTGATGGTGATGATGAGAGATGATGGTGAGAAATGATGGTGATGGTGAGAGATGATGGTGAAATGTTATGGTGAGAGATGATGGTGAAAGGTTATAGTGAGAGATGATGGTGATGGTGAGAGATTATGATGAGAGATGATGGTGATGGTGAGAGATGATGGTGGAAAATGATGGTGATGGTGAGAGATGATGGTGATGTTGAGAGATGATGGCGACAATGAGAGATGATGGTGATGGTGAGAGATGATGGTGAAAGGTGATGGTGAGAGATGATGGTGATGGTGAGAGATGATGGTGAAAGATGATGGTGAGAGATGATGATGAGAGATGATGGTGATGGTGAGAGATGATGGTGATGGTGAGAGATGATGGTGAAAGGTGATGTGAGAGATGATGGTGATGGTGAGAGATGATGGTGATGGTGAGAATTGATGGTGATGATGAGAGATGATGGTGATGGTGAGAGATGATGGTGAAATGTTATGGTGAGAGATGATGGTGAAAGGTTATGGTGAGAGATGATGGTGATGGTGAGCGATTATGATGAGAGATGATGGTGATGGTGAGAGATGATGGTGGAAGATGATGGTGATGGTGAGAGATGATGGTGGAAGATGATGGTGATGGTGAGAGATGATGGTGATGTTGAGAGATGATGACGACAATGAGAGATGATGGTGATGGTGAGAGATGATGGTGAAAGATGATGGTGAGAGATGATGGTGATGGTGAGAGATGATGGTGAAAGGTGATGGTGAGAGATGATGGTGATGGTGAGAGATGATGGTGATGGTGAGAGATGATGGTGATGTGAGAGATGATGGTGATGGTGAGAGGAGAGGTGCTGACTGGAAATTAATATTGTGTTAATTATTGAGCTCACTGTGACTGTGATTCCCTTAATACAAACTTTTTTACCTATTTTTTTTTCATGTGAGCAGAATAAGTGTTGAACATAATGGTTTACAACTAGGAGGACAACCACTTCCTTTTTAATTGTACCAAGTGATGTTATTATTGAAGCAGACTAATGTGATGTTTGTAATGAAACCTGAGTTAGCTTCAGTTACAGTAAAAAGGACTGAATATTCACCCTCATTTGTTTTGTCTTTGACTTTTTTGAGCACCTGTTGATGACTTGTAACTTTCAACCAAATGGTTTCAGCTGTTGAAAACAGAAACAGGAACCTGTTCATGTTCATCTGTTCATGTACACTTACCAAATCAAACTGTTCCCGAAAACCTTTACATCTTACTTTAATCAGTTCTAAATACAAACTCATCAGTGTTAATATCTACACCAACCATTTAAATTAGTGAGCTATTAATTGAATTAAATCGATGGTTGAACCTGACGGGACGGAGGATGTTCCCGGACCCATGTTATTTTATTTAGACAGACAACATGTCATGTCAAGACACTTAACACAGCTAAGTCCTTACAATGTTAAAAGTTTACATTGGGGGGGTCACCTGCTATTTTATTCAATAATGTTGGGCCCACCCCCCCCACCCTCCCCCCACGGACCTCCTGGAAGCAACAACATATTTAATTTATGTTATTTATGTGCACTTGTTTCATTTCAGCTCTGTGTGAGAGTCTTTAAGAAGTTGAGTGAAGGTTGTGCTATTTCTCTGCTCTGATCTGTGTGTATCAACAAGGGCAGGGCTACAACTAATTCAAGTGTTGCACTCTCACACACTCTCATCGAACAAGGCAAACATGTAGAAGATATTGTTGTCAGTGCGTACCAGAGAGGAATTGTGCAGACTGGTGCTGCTGTTGGAGGTCTGAGGCGAGCGAGGAGCAGCTGTCTGAAACGAGGATGACGAGGAGCTGCAGGTGCTGACGAGGTCCGGCAGACTGGTGGATGGAAAACGCTCAAAACCCACGTCTGACTCCTCCTGCAGGGACAGCGAAGGGAGAAAATAACCTAAAGGTCTTTTTATTCATGTTTATCAGGACCTCAAGGACTTTGCAGTTTTGTGATTGTCAAAAATGTTTGATTTTAAAGCAGCTTTTCTTGAAAATTTAGATGCAATGTGAGATGAGAGTTCAATATATTTTGTGGAAAAAAGGCACATTTGGGCAAAAATATGAAAAAGGAACACGATTTATTCACTACCTAATAAAGATATGCAATCACTTCCAATTATAATAAGTAAACGGCACATCACAGAAATATGTGGGAATATTTGAGTGTTTTTATGCTTTCTGAACTTAAAGAACCATCGTGGGTCTCAAAGTTACAAACAGTTCCTGAGTCATAAAACTCGTATCGATTTACAGAAGTCTGTGATGGAGAATAGAACTCAGATAATTAGACAATAAGTGACTTAAATGTTTTTACAAAAAATAAAAGCGTAATCTCTGAGAAGTGGAAGGCTGCATGAACTCCTGTAACTGAACACATGAAGCATATGTTCGTATCCGGCGAGATATCTTGAAGCTGTCTGAGCGCTTTTCTCCACATTTGGGCCGAGTTGTAACTTTTGCAGATCAACGGGGACCCGGCTGCACCGAGACGGGCGGAGTGGCGCGACGGGGGAGTAGTTGAAGATGAGTCGGTGCCATGCACCCGAACAACCGGGACCGTGGGGCGGCTGGGTGGCAGTACGAAGGAGGCATAGTCCCAAGCAGAAGCCCACGGTTCACCACCGACCCCTTCACGTCTCCAACCAATTTTCCCCATTCGGTGAAACACCCGCTGAGAAACCAACTCTGGTTATTGGAGACTCTATTTAACGTGAAGTTAGTGAAACCAGCGGCCAGAGACAGATGTCTTCCCGGGGCCGTAGTCAGATGTCTTCCAGGGGCCAGAGTCAGATGTCTTCCAGGAGCCAGAGTCAGATGTCTTCCCGGGGTCAGAGTCAGATGTCTTCCCAGGGCCAGAGTCAGATGTCTTCCAGGGGCCAGAGTCAGATGTCTTCCAGGGGCCAGAGTCAGATGTCTTCCCGGGACCAGAGTCAGATGTCTTCCAGGGGCCAGAGTCAGATGTCTTCCCGGGGCCAGAATCAGATGTCTTCCCGGGGCCAGAGCGGCGACATTGAATCAAACCTGAAACTGCTGACTAAGGCTAATCATAAATACAGTCAGACTGTTTTTAACGTCGGCAGTAATGACACCCGGTTACACCAATCGGAGGTCACTAAAGTGAAACTTTTCAAAAACAACGTGGGACTCCGTAGTTTTCTCTGGACCCCTTCCTAACCGGACCAGTGATGATATGTTTAGCCGTACGTCTTCACTTTACCGCTGGTTGTCGAGGTGATGTCCCGCTAACAACGTGGGCTTCATTGACAACTGGAATACTTTCTGGGGAAAACCTGGTCTGATCCGGAGAGACGGCATCCATCCTACTTTGGATGGTGCAGCTCTTCTTTCTAGAAATATGGCCATGTCTCTTAACAGCCCTAAAACCTGACATCCAGGGTTGAGGCCAGGACGCAGAGCTGCAGTCTTACAGCTCCTCTGCAGCTTCTTTAGAGCTGTCACTCACCCAAAACCTTTAACATCCTATAGAGGTTGTGTCTGTACCCAGACCACCTATATTTAAAAAACTAAAGGAAAGATCTGTCAATAAAAATGTAATAAAAATGGATCCTACCAAATTAATGGATCAAAAAAATCGGACAATTAAAAGCGGACTATTAAAAATGAGATCTCTCTGGTCTAAATCTCTGTTAGTAAATGACTTGATAACTGATCATCAGATTGATTTACTCTGTCTCACAGAGACCTGGCTGCAACAGGAAGAATATGTTAGGATTAATGAAGCAACTCCTCCCAGTCATATTAATTATCATATTCCTAGAGATTCAGGAGGAGGGGGGGGGGGAGAAGGAGGAGGAGGAGCAGGAGGAGGAGGAGGAGGAGGGAGGAGGAGGAGGAGGAGGAGTAGGAGGAGGAGTGGCAGCAGTCTTCCACTCAAGTTTATCAATTAATCCAAAGCCTAAACTTAGTTCTAAATCATTTGAGAGTCTGACTCTTAGTCTCTCACCCAAACTGGAAAGCAGAGAAACGGATTGTATTGTTGTTGTTTATCTCCCACCTGGTCCTTATTCAGAGTTTCTAACTGAATTCTGACTTTTGATCAGATTTAGTGCTGAGTTCAGATAAAGTGATGATAGTGGGAGACTTTAACATTCATGTTGACGTGGACAACGACAGCCTCAGTTCTACTTTCAGCTCATTATTAGATTCTATAGGCTTTTATCAGGATGTAATAAACCCCGTCACCGTGGTAACCACACCCTCCATCTGGTTCTGTCGTATGGGATGGAAACTGAAAATGTAATAGTATTTCCTCCAAACCCTGTTTTGTCGGACCACTTCTTATTAACATCTGAAGTTACAATAATGGACTACACAGCATGTGGGAATAAATCCCACTACAGTAGATGTCTGTCAGATGATGTCGTGGCCAAGTTTAAGGAAGCAGTTACATGTTTATCCTCTTCGATGCCGTGTGTTAAAGCAGTGGAAGACATCTACGTTGATCTTAGTCCCACACAAGTGGTTCATCTGGTAGAAAACACTGCAGTATCTCTGCTACAACTCTAGATGATGTCGCCCCTCTGAAGAAGAGTCATGAACCAGAGGAAGTTGTCTCCATGGTACAACTCAGAACTACGCTCTGCTAGGCAGCGACTAGAAAGATGGAAAGGAAATGGAGTTCCACTAATTTAGAAGAATTTCACCTGCCTGGAAGGATAGTCTAATATTATATAAGAAAGCTCTTCGTAAGGCCAGAACTTTATATTATTCATCATTAATAGAGGACAACGAGAACAACCCCAGGTTTCTTTTCATCACTGTAGCAGGCTGACAAAGAGTCCCAGTTCTGTTGAGCCCTTTATTCCTTCAGCTCTCAGCAGTAATGACTTCATTAACTTCTTTACTAATAAAATTCTTACTATCAGGGAGAGAATCGGGCCGACCCTTCCTGCCACCGTCACTGATGTGATGTTAAGCACAGCAGCCCTGAAAGCAACTGTAGGACCAGATGTAAACTTGGAACATTTCTCTCCTGTTGAGCTCTCTGAGTTAACTAGAATTAGTTCTTCATCTGGATCCTCTAGCTGTCTGTTAGATCTCATCCCAACTAAACTTTTTAAGGAAGTCTTCCCTTTAATTAATACTTCCATATTATATCAGATCAACCTATCTATTGTAACCAGCTATGTACCGCAGGCTTTTAAAGTGGCTGTAATTAAACCTTTACTTAAAAAGCCGACTCTTGATCAGCTGTTTTAGGAAACTACAGACCAATTTACAACCTGATGTTTATTTCTAAAATCCTTGAAAAAGTTGTTTCAAATTAACTTTGTGATCATTTACAAAGGAATGATCTGTTTGAAGATGTTCAGTCTTTAGAGTTCATCATAGCACAGAAACAGCTCTGGTGAAAGTTACTAAGGACCTTTTATTAGCCTCAGATAATGGACTCGTCTCTGTACTTGTTCTTCTGGACCTCAGTGCTGCTTTTGATACGATTGATCATATGATCTTATTAGAGATTAGAAGACGTTACGAGGATTAAAGGAACTGCATTAGACTGGTTCAAATCCTACTTATCAGATAGATTCCAGTTTGTCCATGTCAACAATGAGTCTTCCAGACAAACAAGAGTTAGTTATGGAGTTCCACAAGGCTCAGTGTTAGGCCCAATACGTTTTACTTTGTACATGCTTCCATTAGGAGATGTCATCAGGAAGCACTGCATCAACTTCCATTGTTATGCAGATGACACTCAGCTATATCTTTCTATAAAACCAGATGAAACTATTCAGTTAGTAAAACTTGAAGCCTATCTAAAAGACATAAAGGCCTGGATGACCAGAAACTTCCTGCTTCTACATTCAGACAAAACAGAAGTTCTTGTACTTGGTCCGAAACACCTCAGAAACTCTTCTTGTTAAAGGGAGTTTTTTCTTCCCTCTGTTGGAGGTTTTTCTCCCTTAAAGAGGAGTTTTTTTCCCTCCTAGCTTATGTGGGAATTGTTGAATTGTTGGTTTCTCTGTATATTATAGTCTTGCTGTAAAAACCTTAATGTGTTAAGTGCCATGAAATAACCTGTGTTGTGATTTGGCGCTATATAAATAAAATTGAATTGAATTGAACGTAGTTTCTGTGTCAGAGTTGTACTTTGTGCCGCCATCAGCTCAGACTGGCCAGCCGAGGGCTGTTTTCATGGCTTCGGACATCCTAAATCCCACAGACACGGTATGTTCTACATATTTAACACCACCCACGCTGCGCCTGCGATCAACAATGATCAGACTGACACATGAGGGTTGGTTTCTTCTACTGAGTAACTTTATTGACAGGAAATCGTGACCCTTCCTGACATTCACACAGAATCATCTGAAGTCTCAAACTGCACTTTTGTCTGGATTTGGCTGCAGATTTCACACCACAATCTAATCTTCTAATTCCTTGTATAATTTTTCACAAAGCTGAAGAAATCTTTCATTAATTTGAAGTCTTGTCAGTCGCACAGACACGTCCAGATTGAAACCCTGATTTCTTGGTGGGTAACGCTCCCCTGTCCTTTGGGCTGTGGCTAATTAATGGGCTGCAGCTTCTGTTTGAATACTCTTCTTTCAATAGACACCAACAAGACATAAAACACACAACTTTACCGCACACACCCACACAACTGCTGCACAAGTTAAACTATTAGACGCACAACTACAACACAACGCAGGTGGGAACTCATGTCACTGTAAGACAAGATGTGTGTGTGTATAAGTGTGTATTAGTGTGTCTCACCCTGCTGGCCACCACCAGTTGGACCAGTCCGGTCGTGGATCGAAGGACTCCGACAGCCTCCTGATGAGTGAGACCCACCAGAGACCGACCGTTAATCATCAGCAGTTCATCACCAGCATGAAGACGTCCGTCCCTGAAACACATTTTGACACAAACACTGACTGTATGAACCACGATGAACCACAATCAGCACCAACATTCAGAGACGATAAATCTGGTCCTGATCAGAATCCAAACACACTCCGTGATATCTGTTGTACCTAAAGTAATAAACATTATTCCATAAACACCACAAAATGACGATAATATGTAAAACACATGTTGAGATAACTTCTGTCCAAAAAACAGACAAACTAATAAACAAGAAGCTGAAGGAAAAAAATAATCAGGATCATAAAATTATTAACAATAAAACAGGAACCAGCCCAGTTTTCAGTGTTATAATAGAATAAAACAGTAGACTGAGAACACATTAATGTCAATAGCTGGTTATAGTATTATTAATTATTAATAGTATTATTCATATTTCTGTCTGGCTGGTGTGTGTTGGGTCTGTTGTAATAACTGCAGGTGTGCAGATACAACTCAGGGAATTTATAAAAACACAGTACTGATGTTCTGTAATTAATATTTTGATATCACATTTGAAAAATTATTAAAAAAGATCAGATCCTTATAACACTTAATAATTCACCGGACCCACATATTAATGTAGAAGATGCTCTCATTTAGGTTAGGTTAGGTAGGTAGGTACTACACAGATCTACTGGAACATGCTGAAACACCTGTACCTGTGAATGGCCCCGCCCTCCTCTATATGAGCTATGATGATGCCGTGAGGAGAGCGCTTGGAGCCACGCCCCCCTGTGATCTGGATGCCCAGGCCCTCCTGACCCTTCACCATGTGCATCTTCCAGATGTGGCTGCCCTCTCTGGGCTATGAAAGAAAAATTGAATCACTCATAACATGTTACAATGTACAAACGTGGTGTCAGTCGAATCCTTCTATGATCTTTTATAACATTAATTCACCAGCACTCAGCTGGCCTTGAACGTCACATGGACTCTTTCAAGTTCATCAGTAATAACATTAAAATGGTCACTAGAAACTATGTGAGACTGGAGACACCCACAGCATCCATTTGACCTATATTTTGAGCTGGTTCTAGTGAAATTAAAACAGGACCTCCCAGTTCACATGTTTATCAGCCTGGCAGCTCCTCCGGTCGTCCAGACAACACGTCAGCATCTCTTCCTCTTCAGAGCCGCTAATATATATATGACCTTTATTTAACCAGGTAAAATCAATTGAGAACCAATTCTCATTTACAATGATGACCTGTCAGCACAGTCCACACAGTGACTGAATGAAATACCAGCTGTTGGTCTGAGTCTAACCCACATTTTAAACCTCTGTCCATCACTCGCTCTCATTCAACTGTCCAGGTGTTCCTCCTGTTCATCCCCTCATCTGTCCACCTCTGAACACCTGGCTGCTCCATTTCCTCCCCACAACACAGTGATATGACCGGTGTTGGTTTTATGAAGAGTTCTCCAGCGTCTCTACTGAAACAGGCTGTTTGATTCAAATGGTGTTATCATCTGTTCCACTGAGTGGATGCATGTGTTGCATGTCATAACACTGCATGAACATCAGCAGAATTATGAATCATATTTATAGCTGATCTGTGTGGATAACAGAAGGCGGTCACATGTTTGTTGTTCAATAAAGAACAAATACGTTTCTTCTTGGATACATGGATCTCAGGTGGAGTCACTCCGTCTTACTGCTGATGTGATCAGGAGCCTGATGCAGGGCTGCAACACAAACACCCACTTTCTGAAAGACGTGTATAAAACCTTGAAATGACACCTCAAACATCAGTTATTGAGTTATTGTTCTTATGAAGCAGGAGAACAGACTGATTGTTCAACTTACTGCTCGACTGATGTGGTTCTTTCAGGACCGAGTGACACCATCCAGGATGAAGCAGCTATAGTTCATGGATGGATGGACGATACCGATTATTTGTAACCAAGGAGACCGATAAACATGTGCAGTAAAAATGAAAATCTTTGTGTGAAAATTTGGAATAACAAACTTGAACACAAAACTTACTTCAAATTCCCTTAAGTTGAATGAAAAGAGAATTTGTCACCTTAATCTTAAAAACTGCAGTTAGCTCTCAGCAGCAGGTCTAATATTAACGTTGTCATCTACTCTTTAGGTTTTTTGGGGAGACGTTAGCTTCCATCTTAAATAATGTTGTGAGATGCTTGTTTTCCCGTCATGTCGTCCGATGAACACGACAGCACAGAAACAAAAGAAGTGCACGTTGTTGTTCAACTAACCAACAAGATGCGAGACCTTCGATAATATAATACATATCGAAATGAAATACAGACACAGGGTTCCTTCTGTTTGAGAATATACAGCTGCTAAACATGTGAATGAAATATTATATATTAAACAAATAATCTATATTCAATAAAAAAATATACGTATCTCTGAGATGCTCACTGACGTGCTGTCTCCGGTTTATTACCGGTTAATTACCTGCTGAACATTTAAACACACTAGTTGTTCTCAGTTTTCTTTGATCAGCTGTTTACAAGCTGTTCACATCTGTTAGCTACTTTAGTTTAGCAGTTAGCGGTGTCTTCTCTCCCTGTCCGTCTGTCTGCTGCTCCGTGTGTCTGATGTTCACTTATTCCTCCGACTCCTTCACTAACAATCCGACATGGAACTACTATAGTTTATATGCTGTGATGGAGGCGGAGTCAGTGAGAGGATAAATAGTCTTGCTGTTGCTATGGCGTGCGTGAGGTGTGACCAATCAGATACAGCTGTGGGCGGGCCATTGCTCTCCACTATAAAGTGGTGACTGCAGACTGGGACGGCAACATCACAGACAAAGTTGCGCTTTTTTTTTTTTTTTTTTAAACTTAATTTATTTTATTGGCGAATGAATTAAAAAAAATACAGATACCGATAATCCTAAAAATGCTAAATATCGACTCCGATGATCAGCCGGGCTGAAAGTCAGTGTTCTCAATACAACATAGAGAAAGAGACTCAGAACATACAAATAATAATAAAACAACATCTCTATTTGGACAAACTGCGCTGAAAGAGTTGAGGTAGTTGAGGTGGAGTTCATGTAGATATTGTGTGTATGATCCATCTTGTGTTGTTGGGTTACTGTATAATGAACGAAATGTTCTGCTCACTGAAGCTCCGTCCTGAATCCGTACACATTAGTCCACAGCAACATTTTCTAAGATCTCACTTACGGAATAATATTTATTCAGCTTTAGATGTGAACTTTTGTCCATTTTTTTAGTTGTGTTCAAACTGTTTGATGTCATTTTTATTGATATGTCTTATTTCTACCCAACTTTAAGGTGAATTCATTGTTTATTTATAGTTGAAATCAGCTTTGAATAACTCCGTCACTGTTGCAACTGGATCTCGTGTTGTTATAAACATAACTAAACTGACGGGGGGGGTTATAAACTACCTTTTCACCTTGAGCACTAATGGTTTGAGTCATCGCCTAATTTGTTTATAATTATTAATTTATTAATTATCACTATTATTATAATTTAATTATTTGTCTTTTTAAAAAAAATTAAAAAATCTTCTCGCAGATCTAAATGGAATCATGCTCCTTTCTGGTGAAATGTTGACAGTGATGGAGGTAAATTTGAAATAAACCCATGAAGGCATGTGACTGAAGACAATATGATTGTACGTGTTAAATTAGTGTGACATCAAGATTTCACTTTATTAAAATCATGGACTGTAATTTATCCTGAAGACTGAATACGTGTCTTTATTTGAGGTTATTTAACCTGCTGTGTGTGTAACAGTTCAGGAAACAGACCGGATTTAAAAGGAAACATTTTTCACAGATGCTTAAAAGTTTTGTGGTCCTACAGTTTAGTTATTAAAGATGGCATTAAAAATAAAAGTGATTGATTACACTGCATGCTTTCCAGATAAAGCTGAGGTTGTGAGTGAGTAGTATGAACTAAATTCATTAAATCAAAGCCATGAGTGTCAGTAGTTTGTCTCACCTGGCCTGCAGTATGAACTACAGTCATTACATTGAACATCAGTGTCTCACCTGGCCTGCAGAGTCGCTGCTGAAAGAATCCTTGTTGCTCTCCAACAGTTGACTGTGACATCTCGCCGGCAGCGTGGCAGCTGCTCCACTGGCCAGACGCTGGGGAACAGTTCTCCCTTGTGGAAAGGTGTCTGGGCTTCCCTCTGCAGGTGTATGTGTGGAGAGAATGCAACCCGGTTCACCTCCTGAAGGACTGACGTCTGCATCCGTGGGAGGAGAGCTGTGTCCGTTGTGACCACTCTGGACGTCTGAGTCCACGCTGTCTCTGTTGTCTTGGTTAAAGGACGAACGCGATATGACGCCAAACTTTCGAGTGCGTTTGCAGTTTGCCAGGCGGTCGGAGGACTCGGCGGCAGATGTGCTCTGTTTCCGGACTTCGCAGCTGTCACTGCTGACACAGGTACTGACGCTGTCAGTGGCGTCACGGGGAGGGGGAGGAGCCTTTCTCTTTACTCGCCGCAGCAGGATCAGATAGATGCAGCCTCCATTCCAGCACTGGTCAGCCAAGTAACTGTAAGAAAGCATTGAAAAGATGCTGTGATTATATAAAGGTTGAAACGGGGGAGCAGCATTGGAGCCAGAGACACCAACAGACTTAACAAACTGGTTAAGAAGGCCGGCTCCATCATTGGCTGCAAACTGGACAGTGTGGAAAAGGTGGTGGAGAGGAAGACGCTGAACAAACTATTATCCATATTGGATAATCCTGACCACCCTCTCCACCTTCTGCAGGGACAGAGGAGGACGTTCTCCAAAAGACTCCTCCAGCTGCTGTCACAAGGACAGATACAGGAGATCATTCCTGATACAGGAGATCATTCCAGATACAGGAGATCATTCCTGATCCAGGAGATCATTCCAGATACAGGAGATCATTCCCGATACAGGAGATCATTCCCGACACAGGAGATCATTCCAGATACAGGAGATCATTCCAGATACAGGAGATCATTCCTGCCCACTGCAATAAGACGGTATAATAACTCACCTCTGGCAAAATCCATCACACAACAATAACACCGTTGGTCGTCTGTTTTCTTGTTTGTTTAAATCTTTGCACTATTGTTTAGTTAGTTTTAATTTAATTTAATTATTCTATTTTATTGTATATACTGTGCATTTTTATATTTTACTGTTGTTTTATTTCTTTCCTGTACCTATAAATGCTGCTGTAGTGAAAAAAAATTCCCCTTGTGGGATTAATAACTATCTATCTATCTATCTATCTATCTATCTATCTATCTATCTATCTATCTATCTATCTATCTATCTATCTATCTATCTATCTATCTATCTATCTATCTATCTATCTATCTATCTATCTATCTATCTATCTATCTATCTATCTGTCAAACATCATAAGGAAAACTACAGGCCTTCCAGCCGTGGGTCTGTACCTCCTCACACTGTGGCTGGACGTCATCTGCACAGGTTTACATTTAGTATGTCAAATCAGAAAGTTGTAAGTGAATAGTTGTTGGGTTTATAGCTTTTCCAGCTGCTTCTAAAAACGTCTTTTTTCATTGTGAACAACAGTGAGCGCATTGTGTAGTGACTGATGTCAAGCTACTGAGAAATGTAAAAGACGTTTAGAAAAGTCTGACAATAAACGACACTGACCTGTTTGTAGTTCTTGGACAAATAAAATCTGTGATTTGTGTTGATAATAATGAATAAAATAGTTCCACGGTGTGGTGAGATGTTGCTCACAAATGTTAATGTTGTTAATTTGACTCAGTGGTCTGACGACCATCTGCTCAAAGCCATTTTGAGTGAATTTTTTTAAAGGGTAATTCTGCTTTAATTCAGCCTGCTGTATTTCCCATCAATGTGTCCTTCGGTCTGGTCACTTGGTCTGTGTTGACTTTCAAGATAGAGGTGTGTGAACCCTGTGAACAGCAGATGTCAGGGTAAAAGCTTGAGCTCCCTTCAGGTTTCCAGAAATTAGATTTGTACAAGAATCATTTAACATGTTTGTTTTCATTCTGAAAACTAACTGCAATAGAAACCTCTTTGTGGAACAACTTTCCCACTGACCTTATGACTGAGCATGAGACCAGCCAGCATATTGAACACACACCATCACCACATTCATAGAACAGAAGTCAGTCTGATGTAAATTAATGAATTGCCTTTTTGGAGGCTTTATCTTATTCAAAAACTCATGAAAGCTGGTACACATGTCTCTCCTGGTGAAAAATTTCATATTTCAATGTGGTCGTGAGTGGGCGTGGCCAAACGGCTCACTAACCCTATACAGATACCCTGGCAGCTACATTTACGTACATGCACGGAAATCGGTGGACATGTGTATCACACCTAGATGTACAAATGCACCATTACGTCAACTTAACAGGAAGTCCGCCATTTCGAATTTAGTCGCCATTTTTGCCGATTCGCACATGTACTTTAACGAACTCCTCCTACAGATTTTGTCAGACCGACTTGAAATTGAGTCAGTTCACTCTTAACATGTTTGGGATTAAAAGCTATCAAAAGAATTCGTTTTCGTCGATGGGTGTGCATGTGGCATGGCAGCCATGTTGAGCGTCTCACCATGAAACTACAAATTGCTGTAAATCTTATGTACATGGACCGACCGTCTCCAAATGTTACAGGTATGATAACAGCCCTGCCCTGAAGACACCTGTGTGGTCATATTTACTCATAGTCATAGCGCCCCCTGGTAGCAACTGGAAATTACCCTTTTCATACTTTCACATGCTACGTCAAGCTGGTTGATCACATGAACCTAAAGTTGTGTCAGAATAGCCTAAACATGTGTTTGATGATATATTGAGAATTTCATTCGACTTGGTCAAAGGGCGTTGCCATGGCGATGCGGCAAAGTCTGACGTTTAGCTGTGACACAGGAAGTTGATGTTTAAGGTCAAAGGATGCTTGAAACCTCATGAAACATGACACATACATCCGGCATGGTGAGACGATACATCTGACATGTGTTTTGCGAGTGGGCATGGCCAAACAGCTCGCTAGCGTCCCCTAAATTGCAGCCCCGGCACCTGGTTTCACCACATGCACCAAAATTTGATGTACAAAAAATTATCCTGGCAGCATGACCTCAACTAAACAGGAAGTCCACTATTTTGAATTTAGTCACCATTTTTGGCAAATCGCAACTGTTGTATTTTAACTAACTCCTCCAACAGACTTTGCGCACCGACCTGAAGTTTTGCCCCGAACCGCCCCGTGCGAGGGCCCGCTTATCACTGCTTGCACTTTTCATTTCCATTGTTCCTGCTGACAGGTGAGTAGTCTGCAGCTCTACAACTTGATTCCTTGAACATTACACGCTGTTCTCTAAATACTGTAACAGTCAGTCGTAATAATAAGTCAAGAGTAATCATGTCCGCATTAAACCATCTTTTACTGAAGATTGTGAAGTACTTTTTACTGTTGAGCTCTTCATGTCTCTGCATCCACTTTGAAGGTAAATATAACATGCTATTGATCTCACCTGGCTCCACTGACATCCACCCCCACCATCAGCTGCCCGTTCACTGACAGCAGTTCGTCTCTCAGCTTGATTCCCATGCAGCGGGCTGCTGGGCTCCTCTTCCTCACCTCTGTGACCCAGATACAACCCACATCCATGATGGGGCCCTGGTCCCTCCTCCTCCTCGGGCCGCCCTTCTTTCTTCTATCAGGATCCCCAAAAATAGGGATGTTGCCGAAGCTGAGGCCAAATTCAGCAGCATCGCCATCCTCTTTACTGAAGGACACAGCATGAACCTCCACATCTACCCCCACTCTACAGGAGGACGGGCTGGCTGATGGAGCCGGGTCTTCCTCCATGAAGTTGAACTTAATGTATTCCACCAACTTCTGAATGGCAGCCAGACATAGAGATAAGACCTCCACATGAACACTGCTAATGCTGCTGCTGCTGCACACGCTGCCTGCCTCCCCGTTCTGGGAGGAGTCCTGATTCACATTCTGCAG
Organism: Brachyistius frenatus; assembly: GCF_029030835.1. Taxonomy (NCBI): domain Eukaryota; kingdom Metazoa; phylum Chordata; class Actinopteri; family Embiotocidae; genus Brachyistius; species Brachyistius frenatus. Next base: position 114,025 of record NW_027211057.1, read on the forward strand.
GAAAAAGAAGAAGACGAGTGACCAATCAGAGCAGCTGCACGATCACGAGTTATAGTGTCCGGGAACACATCGTAGTTGTGTTTTCAAACAGCTGCTGTCTACAAGATTGTAATACATGAAAATGTATCAAATTTAAAATATAAAAAAGATGCTCATTTTGAAGTTGATCAGCATTTTTCTGTTAAATTGACCTACGAAACATAATAAAAAAAGCTGTATGAAAGAATTTCTGATGGTCCAAAACTTGATATGGCTGTGCATCTTGAATCTCCAGTAAACAAAAGGGAACACAACTGTAGACACCTGCAGAAACCTACAGACACCTGCTGATACCTGCATTCACCTGTAGACGCCTGTAAACACGTGTAGACACCTGCAGACAACTGCAGACACCTGCAGAAACCTACAGACACCTGCTGATACCTGCATTCACCTGTAGACGCCTGTAAACACGTGTAGACACCTGCAGACAACTGCAGACACCTGCATACACCTGTAGAAACCTGCAGACACCTGTAAACACCTGTAGACACCTGCAGGAACCTGCATACACCTGTAAAAACCTGCAGACGCCTGTAAATACCTGTAGACACCTGATTACACCTGTAGACAACTGCAAACACCTGAAGACACCTGTAGACACCTGTAACCACCTGTAGACACCTGCAGACACCTGTAGACAACTGCAAACACCTGCAGACACCTGAAGATACCTGCAGACAACTGTAACCACCTGTAGACACCTGCATACACCTGCAGACACCTGTAGACACCTGCAGACACCTGTAGACACTTGCAGACACCTGTAAATACCTGTAGACACCTGCAAACACCTGCTTACACCTGCAAAAACCTGTACACACCTGTAGACACCTGCTTACACCTGTAGACACCTGCAGACACCTGTAGACAGCTACAGACACATGTAGACACCTGTAGATTCCTGCATGCACCTGTAGACACCTGCATACACCTGTAGACACCTGCAGACACCTGCAGATGCCTGTAAATATCTGTAGACACTTGTAGACACCTGCAGACGCCTGTAAATACCTGCTTACACCTGTAGACACCTGCTTACACCTGTGGACACCTGCACACACACCTGAAGAAACATGCACACACCTGACAAAAACTGCAAACACCTGTACACACCTGCATACACCTGTAGACACCTGTAAACACCTGTATGCACCTGTATGCACCTGTAGCCACCTGCTTACACCTGTAGACACCTGTATGCACCTGTAGACACCTACAGACACCTGTAGACACCTGCATATACCTGCAGAAACCTGCATACACCTGTAGATACCTGCAGACACCTGTAGAAACCGGCATACACCTGTAGAAACCTGCATACACCTGTAGACATCTGCATAGACTTATTACAGAGATTAGAAGACGTTACGAGGATTAAAGGAACTGCATTAGACTGGTTCAAATCCTACTTATCAGATAGATTCCAGTTTGTCCATGTCAACAATGAGTCTTCCAGACAAACAAGAGTTAGTTATGGAGTTCCACAAGGCTCAGTGTTAGGCCCAATACTTTTTACTTTGTACATGCTTCCATTAGGAGATGTCATCAGGAAGCATTGCATCAACTTCCATTGTTATGCAGATGACACTCAGCTATATCTTTCTATAAAACCAGATGAAACTATTCAGTTAGTAAAACTTGAAGCCTGTCTAAAAGACATAAAGGCCTGGATGACCAAGAACTTCCTGCTTCTCAGAAACACCTCAGAAACTCTTTCTGTAATCACTTAGTTACTCTAGATGACCTTGTCTTGGCCTCCAGCAAAACTGGGAGGAACCTTGGAGTCATCTTTGATGAGGAGTTGTCCTTTAGACACCATATAAAGCAAATCTCCAGAACTGCCTTCTTTCATCTACGTAATATTAATAAAAATCAGGAAAATCCTTCCTCAGTGTGATGCAGAAAAACTCATTCATGCGTTTGTTACTTCTCGACTAGATTATTGTAATTCCTTGTTGTTAGGATGTCCAAATTACTCATTAAAAACCTGCAGCTGATCCAAAATGCTGCAGCAAGAGTACTGACAGGATTTATCAAGAGAGATCATATTTCTCCAGTTTTAGCTTCTCTTCACTGGCTTCCTGTTAAATCAAGAATAGAATTTAAAATTCTCCTGATGACTTACAAAGCTCTACATGACCAGGCTCCATCATATCTTAGAGATCTTATAGAACCATATAATCCTAGCAGAGCACTTCGCTCTCAGTACGCTGGTCTACTTGTGGTTCCTAGAGTTTCCAGAAGTAGAATGGGAGGCGGAGCTTCAGTTTTCAGGCTCCTCCCCTGTGGAACCAGCTCCCAGTTTGTGTTGGAGTGGCAGAAACCCTCTCTAGCTTTAAGATTAGACTCAAAACGTTCCTTCTTGATAAAGCCTATAGTTAGGGCTGGCTCAGGTAGACCTGAACCAACCCTTAGTTATGCTGTTATAGGCCGAGGCTGCTGGGGGACCTCGTTACATGCTGAGCTTCTTTTCTTTCCTCCTACTCTTTAACTGACTCATACCTCACCATCTTCTTCTCTCCCATAGTTTCTTATTATTATCTGTTGTCTCCATTCAGTTCCTTCACTCGTGTAGTTTCTGTTCTTTCTTTTCCAGATGTCCCGTCATGGAGCTGCATGTCTCTGCTCTGTGCTTGTCGTCTCCACCAACAGTTCTTCTCTTCTATCTCTATGCTGTCCTTTTCGCTCTCTGCTCTCCTCTCACCCCAACCGGTCGAGGCAGATGGCCGCCCACCTCTGATCCTGGTTCTGTTAACAGATGCTCCGCCCACCTCTGATCCTGGTTCTGTTAACAGATGCTCCGCCCACCTCTGATCCTGGTTCTGTTAACAGATGCTCCGCCCACCTCTGATCGTGGTTCTGTCGGAGGTTTCTTCCTGTTAAGAGAGTTTTTCTTCCCTCTGTTGGAGGTTTTTCTCCCTTAAAGAGGAGTTTTTTTCCCCTCCAAGCTTATGTGGGAATTGTTGAATTGTTGGTTTCTCTGTATAATATTGTAAAGTCTTGCTGTAAGGACTGTAATGTGTTAAGTGCCATGAAATAAGCTGTGTTGTGATTTGGCACTGTACAAATAAAATTGAATTGAATTGAATTGAATTGAATACACCTGTAGAAACCTGCATACACCTGCATTCACCTGTACAAGGTGGAGAAAGTAATAATGAAGGTTGAGGAGGTAATGAGGGTGGAAGAGCACCTTGTCCTGGCTCAGGTTGTCGTCCTGTGCTGGTCGGGCGCTCGGACCCCCATGCCAGTCCTCCAGCAGGGGGAGCATGCTGAGGGCGTTGTCCTGAGTGATGGGCATCCTGGCATCTTGGGTCAGCTGGTGCTCCTTCACCAACAGCCGTTAGTGGAGGAACAGCAGCCAGCAGAGGCTGACCGCCACTCGTCCATCTGTTAGAGGGACTCCGAGAATCTGTACAGTCGTCCAAATGAACCAGGATGGTCGATGTCAGATTACTGGCAGGATATCAGTCCATCACCTACAGACAACATGACACATTGGAGTAGGAGATAAAAAATGAAAATAAAAAGGAGGAATTAAAAGATGTTTCCATTCACTTTGGGATATAGATTTGATCTATAAAACAGTGGACCCAATGAATGGGGGAAAGCTTCCAATCACAGAGATCAAGTCAAAACAAATGTTATTGTTAAAGAATGAAGACATTTGTAATGGGTCACTCTTGTCTCTCCATTATTGAACAAAATAATTCAATCAAAGTGAAAACACAGAATAACAAACTGCAACGTTTGCACAAGATCTAAATGTAGGAAGTCAAATAATCTTGTTTTGGGTTTTCATGAATAACAACAGAAATACTTTGTGGAATAAATCAAATACCAGATCATCTAAAAGCAATTCATGGTTCACAATTACAGATTTGATGACCCATAAGGTGCCACCACTTGTTTCTCCCCCGCGCAGCATTTCTGAGGTGGAGAATCTAATCTAATCCAACATTATAAAATGATTTTCGTATTTCTCTCACTGACTCTCACAGGTGTTACGTTTCCCTCCATCCACAGAACACTTTTTAGGTAACCGTTATGTTCATTTGTCATATATATGTATTTCAAACTGTTTACAGCAATGTTACAAACAAAATCAATTTTCAGCCTTCTTCCTCTACTGAGTAAATTCAGACTGATGATGGCCTGGATGATAAAGATCTTCAGTAAGATGATGCTGTTAAAGTGACTGACGGTATTAAATGTCTGAAACCTGCTGCAGCAGCAGAGTCCTTCATTCACAATAAAGTGCTGCTGAGGAATCTGGGCTGAGCCTTCGTCTCCACACGGAGCTGAGTGCAGCCATATGTGGGGCAGATATAGACTGGAGCCAGCCTACCAGGAGACCACACTTTAATGACTATGCAGAGTTTGGGCTTCAAATAACTGTTGGGCTTTGTGGTACCATCTGTCTCTACTATTCCTGTACACTGAACTGAAGGCAAACCGGGCCGCCCTGTTCTGCCCTGAGTGGATCCACGGGCGGGAACAAGTGCTGGAGCTTTCAATAAGTGAAGGAGGTAAAGGTGTAGTAGAATATCAAGAGGATGAAGCAACATGTGCCGTCAGGAGGCGAAGAGACAGATTCATGTCCCATACAGATGACTCCAGTGAAGAGAAAGGGTGCAGGTGCAAACAGTTCTATTTAAATGATGTGTTTGAGTGTATTAAAGTGATTCTACCCATGAAAATCAGAACAATTTGATCCCATTGAATCAGAGGTACAAGTGGAGGCCAATAAACACATTGTTGAGCTACAGCAAAAAAATATAACAAGAAACGCTGTCTGGAGATTTTCAGTCGATGTGGGAAAAACATAAAGATCAACAGATGAAATTAAGAGAAGATAAAGATATTAGGTGAAAAGCAAAACAAAATTGTCTTAATAAAATGGGTTCAAATAAAAGAGGAGGATGGTGGATGAGATCCTCTAACAAACACTGGACAGCAGGTGCAGATCTCTCTGATGAGCCACTGACTTGGTTTTATTCAGTGGGAACATTATGGAGCTACCCATGAACCCTGGGGGACAGATTCAGGACCTGGTACAGTGACACATTCAGGACCTGGGACAGTGACACATTCAGCACCTGGGACAGCGACACATTCAGGACCTGGGACAGCACACCTGAAGAACAGGACTGATGTCCCAGCAGAGATACCTACAGAATGCTGTTGGCTGTCAATCATCATTCAGTTTATTCAATAACTGTAGAATGTCCTCACTGGAGATGATCTGTCTGAATAATTTCTGCCTCTGACATCATAAATGTTTAACGGGTGTAAAACCATCTTCTCTACGTATTCTTTGGTTTCCTGCGTCTCCTTCACAATAAGAGCAGCCGTCTCTCCAGATATTCATCTGATTAATACCTTCAGTCATACTAAAATACACAACAATCACTTCTCCTACTTTCAGGTTTAGTAAATATCATTACAGCTGCTAAATTGATCTATTTGTATTTCCCCTCCCAGTATTTTACAAGATCACGTTGAAACGCCCAATATTACATATGAAATCATTAAAACATGCAGAATGGACACCGTGTTAAATTGCACATTTGAAAGACGCAATCCTCATTGCACGTTGTTAGTAGATCAGCTAGACATTTTTCTGTGGGTGCTGTGAAGTTTGAATGTGATTTTAAAACACAAACCTTCGGTGAATCAGGCCCAATATGTGCAGTTTCTCAGGGTAAAAGGAAGACGGTTTTATTCATCATACAGAAAGTCCCAAAAACAACAACAGCCCACTGAAGGATATTTAAAGGAAATGGAAAATAATAATCCAGAATCAAATTGTTATTGTAAATATAATCCTCCAAAAAAAATTCTTATGAAGAAAAATATAATCGTGAACAAATCTTCAATGATTCAAAATCAGAGGAAAATAAAAGCTGTCACATTAGACGTCAGAAGGGAGCAGAGTCGAGATCTGTCTGCAGTCTTCAGTCCTCATGGGAGTTTTCAAATAATCCAACATAGAAGAGAGGTGGAAAACTATCTTCCTTCCTTCATCTGAATGTGCACTTTAAACTTGTCTGTTCATAATTCACAGTTCTGTGGATATTGTATATCAATTAAATGTCTCTACACAAATTGTTGATCCAGCATATCACAACATTATACAATAGAAACGCTGTTAAAGGGTCATTCTCCATCATAAGGTCAGATCAGAGTCTGAACTGCTACGACACTTACGGCTCTATGAGGGATGCTTTTTACTGGAAATATTATTCCCTGTCTAAATGTGAATTTAAACAAGGATTTTAGGAACATCCCACAAGTCAGCCACCAGAAATGCATTGAAAGGCTCAGTCACCTGGATGCTCTTCATAAATGATTAACACTGATTGGAGGACAGTGATGGACACAGTTTGGACAGGGAACATGATGTAAGAGAAGAACGAAGAAAGCATCTCTGTCAAAGTGGAATGACCATCACTGAACAGAAGAGGTCTCCGTCAGCTGTCATCTCCATCAGGTGACAGTGAGTCAGTGAGTGAGTCAGTGTGAGTCAGTGAGTCAGTCAGTGAGTGAGTCAGTCAGTCAGTCAGTCAGTCTGTGAGTCAGTGGGTGAGTCAGTCAGTCAGTCAGTGAGTCAGTGACAGCCAACGACAGCTGGTATCTGAACCTCTGAGGAGGTCGTGCAGCATCGTCTGAGTGTGACACTCATGATAATCTGAAAATCACAGTTACATTCATAAATGTAGGATTGCTGATGAGGCTAGCAGAGACGTATATTTGTGGCTCAATATGAATGAAAGTGTGAACTGAAGTGTCAACTGAAATGATTCAGAGAATAAATGAGGGCTTTCATAGTTTAAATTATAATCTTCAGACAGACAGAAACAGTCAGTTCATCAGCTACTGACACACATCAGTAAAATAACAACAGTATAAACATGACATTTCCAGTAACGACTTAAATCCTTTCTAATGGAGCCCTTCCCCCTCTGCTCGTAATCTCCGGCTCACTGCTCGACTCTGTAACAGCATTAAAGACCTGTAGTCTACGTACACTGATACGGATTTACAGCAGGACGCATCCACCGTCTCCACAGCAGTCTCTGCTCATCACTGAGGAACGTTCATTTCTAACACATCAGTTGTTAGAAACAGCAGTACAATGCTTTACAAATCATTCAGTGTTAATGACTCATCCTCTACCTGTGTGCTGCAGCATAAACTCTGAACAATTAAAGTGAATCAGTTCCAGTTTTAAAGGTTCAATATTCTGAGAACATGTTGTCATGCAGACATTTGATAGCCCTTCTCTTTTCTACTGTTCCCCTCTTGTGATCTACTTGTACCTGTAAGAAAACTAACACAAGATCATCTGTAACAACAATCTCGGTGGAAACTGAATCCATTAAACCAAACAGGAACATTAAATACACAGTAAAACCTTGTTGTCCAGTCAGTGTGATGATCAGTCATCACTCAGATGAAGGAGAACTGTCTGTCACAGAGGTTCTGATCAAATATTGTGAAAATGATATGAAAATATGAACGGCCTCTGGAAGGTGAACTGAAGATGCAAATTAAGGATCGAGGAAGGACCCTTTACAATCAACCGTTAAATTAACTTGATCAATATTCTTATCTGAGACAATTAGGTCCAACAAATTCCAGCAGAGAGCTGCAGAAACAATCTGCAGAGACAATCTGCACTAACCGGTCTGTGGACCACGTGAAGAATCGGGTGATTGAACTAAGAATGATTCACCTGGATCACCACCTGTGGTTCTGGCATCAGGACTGCAGAAACGGCACCAGTTAAAGGTTTTAAAGTAGGTGAAACTCATGAAGTGAGACTCCGCCCCTCTTCTTACTCACAGAGTCTTCGCCCCTCTTCTTACTGACAAACACACCGACAATGTTCCACAGATGTTCTCAAGGTGCGACACTGAGGAGGAACCTTCACACACACTTTTGTTCTCCACTTCAGTCTCGATTAGTGTTCCTCTTTGTTCTGTTCCAGGATGACCTACATCCCCCTCGCCTCCCCTCGCCTCCCCTCCCCTAGCCTCTCCTCCCCTGCTCTCGCCTCCCTTCCCCCCAGCTCCTCTCCTCCCCCTCCACCCAGCTCCTCTCCAAGGCACCATATGGCCAAAGATTAGAAAAAGCCCATTTCAGTTCATCCCAAATGTGACATTGTTACAGAATAAAGGCCGACAGCACACTAATGTGATCCGCTGTAATCTGGACCCACAGCTGGTGACACCGACATGTTTGGACCATTCTCCACTCTAACAGGATTTCAGCACACATTCTCCACCTGTCATAATAATACAACCCTGTCTCCAAAAAAGTAGGGATGCTGTGTAAAATATAAATAAAAACAGAATGCAATGATTTGCAAATCACATAAACCCATATTTTATTGCAGATGGACTAAATACAGGGTTAGGTTTAGCCTAATATTGAAAATCAGAAATTGTGTTGTTTTATAAAAAATATTCACCTATTTTGAATCTGATGTCAGCAACACGTCTCTAAAAAGTTGTTCCAGGATCATGTTCACCACTGAGCTACATCACCTCTTCTTTTAACAACACTCCGGAAACCTTTGGGAACTGAGACCAGTTTCTGGAGTTTTGAAAGTGAAATGTGGTCCCATTCCTGCCTGATAGAGGATTTCAGCTGCTCAACAGTTCAGGGTCTCCTTTGTTGTATTGTTCATGTCCTGATGCTCCAGATGTTTTCAATGATTGACAGGTCTGGACTGCAGGAGGCCAGTTTATCAGCGGACTCTTCTACTAGAGAACCATGCTGTTGGAATACGTGCAGAATGTGGTTGGACGTTGTTCTGCTGAAATAAACAAGACCTTCCCTGAAAGAGACGTTGTCTGGATGGCAGCATATGTTGCTCCAAAACCTGAATATATCATTCAGCATTAATGCTTCCTTCCAGATGTTCAAGCTACCCATGCCATGTGCACTAATGCATCCCTGTACCATCACAGATGCTGGCTTTAGAACTGAGCTGATAACAAGCTGGATGGTCCCTCTCCTCTTTAACCTGGAGGATTTTTTTGAGACATGTTGCTGCCATCAAATTCAAAATGAGGAGATATTTGACATAAAATAATACAATTTCTCTGTTTCAACATTTGACATGTTGTCTTTGGTCTATTTGCAATTAAACATGAGTTTATGTGATTTGCAAATCATTGCATTCTGTTTTTAGTTACATTTTACACAGCATCACTACTTTTTCAGAAACAGGGTTGTAAACGGAGAGAACATTTCAAAGTTATTAATATGTATTTATAAAGTAAATGTGAACTGTCAGCAAGTGAGTTCTGTAATATTCTTATTAATATTGGTCTGTCTGTCCAGGTACTAACAAGATAAGGTGGTCCAGAAAAGGACCAGAGAATCACAGCAAAATGATCCATCAATGAATTAATGAACCAATGGACCAATAAATCAACAAATCAAAGAATCAATGAACGATTGTGTTTCTTCTCCTTTTTTCTTCAAAATAAAATCCTACCCTGTAAAACACCATCATCACCAACTTCAGAATAAATTACAGTTGTTACTCTCTAATTTAATGTAACATCATCGTCAACAGGAAGTAAAATGTCCAGCAGGCCACGTCAGAACTGAAGCAGAACGAAGGATGTGTGTGAATCCACTCAAAAGTCAGTGATTTTCACACTGATCACATTTTATATTCACTTCAAGTAATTCATTAGAACAATTAAAAAAAAAAACTTAAGTTCTCTCTGTTAAAGGAAAATCAGACCGATTCATATCAACTGAGAGACAACAGAAATCACCTTACGTACGTCTGATGCTGCCTTTCTATTAATATTCATGTTTCTTTTTCTTCTTTTAGTTGAACTTTGTTGAACAGGCCATGCTTTGGAGCTGGATGCGGTTTGTTTGGGTGTGAAACTGAAGACTGTGCGGCTGCTGGGGACTGGAACATGCCAGGGATTACACATATTTATTGTTTGAGGCGGCGGAGAGCTGCTGTCAGCAGTTTATGTGAGCACTGTGCCGAGCGGGCAGATTCTGTCTGCAGAGTTTCAACCTGCTGGAAACAGGACACATCAGTCACTCTGTAGTGTTTCTAATACACACAAATAGGACAAGAGCTCTGTCTGTCTGTCTCTGTGTGTGTGTGTGTGTGTGTGTGTGTGTGTGTGTGTGTGTGTGTGTGTGTGTGTGTGTGTGTGTGTGTGTGTGTGTGTGTGTGTGTGTGTGTGTGTGTGTGTGTGTGTGTGTGTGTATTCAGGAGGACCAGCAGTGTGAGTGCAGTGACATATAAATAAATACACACATACACAGACACATATATACAGACATTATCACTGGAGCTGTGATTATCACTGATTATTATCACTGGAGCTGTGATTGTGACTGCAGCCTTGTGATGGGTCAGCTGTCACTGTGTCTCTACTCTGGTTCTGACCACTGGGACACATATTTTTCTGTCACAGGAGCACCAAAGTTTCAAGTGGTAAAAGTTGTACATATCCAAACCGCAATAGGTGGAGATACAACTCCACCTGTCACAGGCAGGTGGAGCAGCTGAAGACTGTCAGAGATCAGACTTTTAAAATTATTTAAATGCATCCTGTAAAGTGTCCCATCATCTGTGCAGCAGGTTTTCTTTAACTGGCAGTGTTTTATAGTGCAGTGTGTGTGTGTGTGTGTGTGTGTGTGTGTGTGTGTGTGTGTGTGTGTGTGTGTGTGTGTGTGTGTGTGTGTGTGTGTGTGTGTGTGTGTGTGTGTGCGTGCGTGCGCTACTGCTGCGTGTGCAGAGCAGAAATAAAACCCACAGCTAACAAGTAATGGAAAAAAAAAAACAGGAGTCCTCACAAAAATGTCACCATGACCCCTCCGGGTCTCTGTAGAGTTGACTGCTTCTGGATGTAAAACAACGTTCAAAGAATATCCCTGTACGTGCTGACTAGGCAGGTTGTATACCGACGTTAATTAACATCCTCAGAACCATCATCACATTCTGTTAGAATCATCACCGACGTTAACTAACATCCTCAACACAATCGGTACGTTCTGTTAGAACCATCACCAACGTTAACTAACATCCTCAATAGAACTAACAGGGAACGTTCCTCGTGATGCTTCTGTAGTTACAGCTTTCAGTCTGAAAGTCCTTACTTCAGTTTTCTTGCCGAGTTGAAGAACAGAGAGGAAATGATCTGCTGTAAAGAACGTTCTATGATCATCAGATGGGAACAAGAGGAACTTACAGTACACAGACGACCCTACTACTATAACACTCACGTACTCACTCTCACACACACACACACACACACACACACACACACACACACACACACACACACACACACACACACACACACACAGGTAGAGCTGGTAGGACATTGTGTGGCAGACCCTGAAACATTTGAATATGCTGTGTTGTTGTTCCAGCTACAGCTCCTGATTGGTCCACTGAGCTGACAGACAGCCTGTAAATAGAGAAACACCTAAAAACGAATGTTTTCACTTGTTACTTCATGGCGCACCATGTTGTATAGAAGCTACTGAGAAACTGTGTCTGTGGCTCCTGAAGGCAGCAGAGCAGCCTGGACATGTAGAAACTAGCCCATTATTTCATGCAGAGCTCTTTTTAAAGGCACGAAGAGTTGCAGAGAAACTGACTGGAGCTGAAACTGAGAGAAACAGTACATTGTGCTTTTATAGATGGAGTTACTTACTTTCCTTGAAATTACTGCAGCTCACTGTTGTGGTTCGATACAAAGACTGAACGCGTTCACAGCTGGTAAAAGTTATAAAGCAGCTGGCAGATTCACTGGAACACATTTCAGACAGAACTCAGACTGAGGAATGAAGTCCGGTCCGGAGCAGCGGGTTTGTAGAACTCGGTGGTTCTGCTGTTCTTTAACGTTACTTAATATCCGTACATGATTCTTCTGTGGAAACATTTCTAACAAACTCAGAGTAAAGTAACACTGTAACCTCCAGTAAACTCTCTGAATCACACTGAACTACCGGAAAGACTCGGGCCAGAGGAAAATACCTTCGGGCTGCATCGGGCTGCATCGAGCTCTTCCGACAGCTCCTCAGAACTACTCCATGTTTCAGGCTGGTTTTAATGAAGTCCTCCATGTTTCAGGCAGGTTTTAATGAAGTCCTCCATGTTTCAGGCTGGTTGAGGTTATCTCAGCCTCCACACAGTCACATCCACTTCTAAAAGCGACTCCACCGTTAAATGTGTTCAAGAAGAAAGTAGTGAAAAGCTGCATTGACGCTCAGCTTGAAAAAAGTATCTTTAGACTTCAGAGGTCTGTTCGGCTGATATCCAGGGCGGGAAAACTACTCGGAGGGCAGTAAAGGTCTGAAGCCGCTCTCTTCAACGTTGCGCGTCTCTTATTCCACAGGTACGGATGAAACGCTGCAGGCTGCTGACGAGCTCCTATCCGGCGTCCCCGGTCTCCTCTGCTGGAGGGGGCGGAGCTACATTTACAATTTAATCCCTGCACTCTGTCTGTCAGGCACGACACCGCCCACAAGGTGTCCTGCTGTTTACACAGGGTCCCCCAGACACAGATACAAATACGGACACAGAAAAAAATACAGACACAGAGATAGACACAGAGACAGACTCAGAGACACAGAGACAAATACAAATACAGACACAGAGACAAATACAGAGACAGACACAGACAGACATAGAGACAGACACAGACAAAGAACTCGTTACGTTGCCCCTTGAGAGGGGGAGGGTGTTGGAGGGCCGGCAACCCGGATCACCTGGCCTCGTCCATGAGTGGACACTCTTTCCGGCAGTGCCCGGGCTGCCCACACTTCCAACACTCCTGCCCTGAGTCTTTACTACATAGTGTATATTGTATAGTTTATAGTGTATATTGTATAATGTATTGCATACACTGTATAGTGTATATTGTAGAGTATATAGTGTATACTGTATAGTGTATGTATTAAAGTGTATACTCTATAGTTTATAGTCTATAATTTATATTGTATAGTTTATAGCGTACATTGTATAGTGTATTGTGTATAGTGTATACTGTATATTGTATTATGTATATTATATCTTTCTCTGCCTCCATCTCTGCAGCCAAAAGCTCTTTCTACCTAACCAGAATTCAATCCTCATTTTCCAATCCCAAAAAGCTCTTCTCCATCTTTTCCAACCTCCTTGACCCCCCCTCCCCCTCCCTCCTCCTTCCACCAAGCCACTTTGTCAACTACTTCACTAAAAAGATAGATGACATACGCTCCTCATTTTATAATCCATCTACTATAACTACATGTCCATCATCTTCATCTTCATCCCCTTCGCTTTCCTCTTTCACCCCCCCCGTCTCCCAATCAAGTTGTTACCTTGGTAACCCCCCCCCCCCGCCCCCCATCCCATCTCACATTCTCCAGACCTTCTGGAGCAATAGACGGTCCTCCTTCTGTCTCTGAGCAGCTTCACACTGCTAGAGCAGCCTCTCTGTCCTCTGTCCTGATCCTTCTAGACCTTCTGCTGCATTTGACACAGTGAACCACCAGATCCTTCTTTCCTCCTTCAGGACCTCGGTGTCTCAGGCTCTGCTCTCTCCCTGTTCTCATCCTACCTCAACGACCTCACCTACCGGGTAACTTGGAGAGGATCTGTGCCTCTCACTACTGGTGTCCCTCAAGGCTCCGTCCCAGGTCCCCTCCTCTTCTCTCTGTACACCGACTCTCTCGGCTCTGTCATTCACTCGCATGTCTTTTCCTACCACAGCTATGCTGATGACACCCAACTGATCATCTCTTTTCCCCGATCTGAAACACAGGTAGCAGCATGAATCTCTGCCTGTCTGACTGACATGTCTCAGTGGATGTCCTCACACCACCTGGAAATCAACCTCCACAAGACCGAACTGCTCTTCCTTCCAGGGAAAGACTCTCCCACCCTCGACCTGACCCTAACCCTAACCTTCAACAACTCTGTTATCCCGACCCTGACTGCTAAGAACCTCGGAGACACTTGACAGTCAACTCTCTCTTACTGCCAACATCGCTGCAACAACACGTTCCTGTAGATACATGCTGCACAACATCAGGAGAATACGTCCTCTTCTCACTCAGAAGTAGGTGCAGGCTCTGGTCCAGGCTCTGGTCCAGGCTCTGGTCATCTCACATCTAGACTACTGTAACTCCCTCCTGGCAGGTCTACCTGTTAGTGCAATCTGACCTCTGCAGCTCATCCAGAATGCAGCAGCTCGACTGGTCTTTAACCTCCTAAATTCACTCTCACTACTCCGCTCCTCCTCCTCCTCTTCCTCCTCTGCTCCTTGTCCTCGTCCTCGTCCTCGTCCTCGTCCTCGTCCTCGTCCTCGTCCTCGTCCTCGTCCTCCTCCTCCTCCACTCCCTTCACTGGTTACCAGTAGCCGCCCGCATCCGTTTCCAAACATTGGTACTTGCATACCGCGCTGCGAACAGATCAGGTCCAGTCTACATCCAGGACATGGTCCAACCCTACATCCCAGCCCCTCCCTCCACTTTGCTTCTACCAATCAGCTTGTTGCTCCTCACTGAGTTAAACACTCTACAAATCACGTCTGTTTGCTGTCCTGGCTCCTAAATGGTAGAATGAGCTCCCCAACGACATCAGGAAGCAGAAAGTCTGAACATCTTCCGCCGCAAACTAAAAACACACCTCTTCAGACTTTACCTTGAACAGTAGAACTTTAGTAGCTTAAAATATAACTTACTGATAGAACTTTGTAGTTTGGCTTTCTGGAAGAAATTATATTTTCTTCATTCTTGTTGTTCTGGTTTGAACCCTCATGGTTGAAATGAACTTATTGTAAGTCACTTGGGATAAAAGCCTCATCTAAATGAAATGTAATGTATAGTGTATCGTATATATTGTATACTGTATTGTGTTTACTGTGTAATGTATAGTGTATATTTTATAGTGTATTTATTAGTGTATACTGTATAGTTTATAGTCTATAATGTATATTTTATAGTTCATAGTTTATACTGTATATTGTACAGTGTATACTGTATAGTGTTTAGTATATAGTTTATATTGTAAACTGTATACTGTATGTTGCATAATGTATACTGTATAGTTTATAGTGTATATTGTATAGTTTGTAGTATATATTGTATTGTGTATACTTTATACTGTATATTGGATCCTGTATAGTGTATATTATATAGTGTATACTGTATAGTGTATGTGTGAATGCAAACTTAAAGATGTGTGAATGCAGATGTGTGAATGTAGACTTACAGATGTGTGAATGCAGATGTGTGAATGCAGACTTACAGATGTGTGAGTGCAGACTTACAGATGTGTGACTTTAGACTTACAGATGTGTGAATGCAGATGTTTGAATGCAGACTTACAAATGTGTGAATGTAAATGTGTGAATTCAGACTGACAGATGTGTGAATGCAGATGTGTGAACGTAGACTTACAGATGTGTGAATGTAGACAGGAGTTAGATGAGCACAGCAGGCAGCAGCATGTGTTCCAGAAAGATAAAGTAGCAGGACTGAGTGGAGACTTGCAGGATGAGCTCTTCCCCTTCTCTTCCCTCCTCCTATCAATCAGAGAGCTTTGGTGGTGAATCCCAATCTGGGCGGTCTCCAGATCCACACCCAGTGCTGCTTACGGCCAAAGCCACAGAGAGCAAGTTCAGTTCAAATGCCAGTTTCCATTTTTTCCTCCAAGACTTTAAAAAAAAAAAAAAAAAATTCCTTGAAGATCTCTGACCACTGCAGCAGCCCAGGAAGTGTCCAGCATCACTGGTATTATTATTATTATTAGTAGTATTAATCAAAATAGACATCTACATTAGAAACAGTGGACGTACAGCGTGGCTGCTTGTTTTCTGGATAGAATATTGGTGTTAAATGATCAGACTTTCTACGTTTTCCTCTCTTATTCAGATACTCTGCTGCTCTTCTAATCAGAGAGAAACACACACACACACACACACACACACACACACACACACACACACACACACACACACACACACACACACACACACACACACACACACACACACACACACACACACACAGACTTGTTATGATGAGAAACTCGAACACACGACACCAGGCCATGAGTTGATTTCAGTTCTTTAAAGCAGGCAGAGGTAATTTGGGGGTAATCCAAAAAGTTTATTCACAAACAGCCCAGAATCTTATTAATCGGGTTTAACAGATAAACTAGCAGAGTTACAGAGTAGGATGAGACAAAAGACTGATCAAAGGAGCACATGATAGGTCGGTCCTCAAGAAACACAGAAACACGGAGAGAACAGATGGAACTGACGAGCTCTGACACCGATGATCTAGAACAGGAAGTAAGGAGCATTCAGACTTTATACTCAGCACATACAAGGATGCCGGGCATTCGAGCACCTGCCACACGTCCTGTCCACAGCCAGCCTGCTGTTCAGTGTCCCCAGGAGTGAGAGCCCAGTCTCTCCTGCACCACATATCCCTCCTGCCCGACTTAGGCCGGGGAGCCATCCGGCTTTAGGGAAAAGGGATAGGTTAGGTTTAGGGAAGAGGGTAGGGGAACTGATCCTCCCGTCCGAGTGAACGGACGAGAAGGGGTGCACGGTCCTTCCCCCGGCAGGTCTCCCACCCCAACCCCTCTCCCTCATATCCCATGCTTCCAATTAGGGTATTCCCATTCGTCGCCAGGGGACCATCTAGTCCTCAACGGCGACGGACAGGGATCCCGTTTGGGCTCATTCGTCCCTGTTCGAGGTGAGTATATATATATATATATATATATATTATTATTATTATTTTTTTTATTTTTTTATTTTTGTAGGAGAGACAGATCCCCACATGAAAAAAATAAAATAAAGAGACTAGATTGTCTTTCAGAAAAGTGTGACCAGTTTGTCCTCAATTTGTGCCCGTCGCGACGTTTCGACCTCTCTTGGTCTTCATCAGGTGTAGGCACGGAAGAAAAAGAAAAGAAAAGTGGTCCCCTCGTGGTCTCCGAGTGTTTTTTGCTTGCTGGGCAGGTCCTCTTGCCTTTTTTCAATGGATCAAATTTGCAAGGAGGGGACAGGGGTTGCTCCTGCATCTGCTCCTTTTGTAGTCTCCCTGTCCTGCGGGGGCGTGCCCTGTGGAGCATCTTGTCCATCGGCCGTTTGCCCTGTCCGTCTTTGAGACTCTGTAACTTTATGCAATTGCGGGGTGGCCAGCTTTTGGAGGAGTGCTTTGCTCTACTCTGTGCTTTTTGCCTTTTGTATAATGCTTACAGTTTGTGATTATGTTCTCTAATTATATGGACCACTGTTTGTATTTAAAAAAAAATTGGGATCTGTTTTAAATATTCCTGATTCATGTGTGCATGTTAGTGTGTTTATATGTGAGACTTGCAGCTAAATGTAGGAGCATCAGATTAGGCCTTTAGGTTTGATAGTTATTGAAGCTGTAGCCCACAGACGACGAGGACCTTCATCACCTGGAAGATTTAGAGCAGGGGTGTCAAACGTACGGCCCGCGGGCCACATCCGGCCCGCCAGGGGGTCCAGCTTGGCCCGTCGGATGACTTTGCTAAGTGTGAAAATTATAGAAAGACATAAATTGCATTTCTATGAGAATATGGAGATTTATGATTACAAACGTTTTGTAATTTTTTTAATCGCTCCAGTAATTGCTTCAAAAATAGCGTAAATGCAATGTCTGCTCCGGAGGCAACAGCTCGCTGCTAGGGAATCTGCAGAGGAGACCCCAGGCAGATAAACAGTGGGCTGATGTCTGAGTTTTTGGTCTTTATGTTTGTAGTTTATTGTAGAAAGTAGTGATGTTACAAGATGTGCCGACGCTTCGAAGCGTGTGTGGAGTAACGGAGGGGGCGTTTCCTCGAAGCGTGTGTCGAGGCTTGCTTCATTTAGGGAGCCAAAAATGATGACGTCTGAAGTCTCGCTGCCTGGCTGTACCACGTGACTGCTTCGGGAAGTGGTTCAGATTTTGCCGGGAGGTTTGACGGCAACATAAACCCCTCAGGCTCCATTCAAAATGTGGGTTGTTGGTGGAGAGTTGAGGTCAGTTGAGAGTTTGGATAGTTTGGAGAGTTTAGAGAGAGAGAGATAGTTTGGAGATTTAGGAGAGTGAGGAGAGAAGGAGGTGATAAGATGGAGCCAGCCAGGAAGAGGAGGATTTCCCCTGTGTGGGAACACTTTGATTTGATAACTCCTAATAAGGTAAGCTAAATCTAACTCTATTTCAGGCACATTAGGTTTGCTTATCAAGAACTGTATTTTTCACAGTTTCTTATTTTATTCAAAGGTGAGGTGTTTATTGTGCTCCAAGGAGTTGGGGTACAATAACAACACCTCATCCATGCTGAGGCGTTACCGTGCCTTGCATGAGAATAAGGAGGAAACTGGAGCTTCACCCAGCCAAGGTAAGTCATTACAATATTACAAATGCACCATCACAATTTTTCCCTGTTCACTTTTGTTTATTGTGCAAATAAAGACAGGTAACAGACACTGTATTTATTCTCTTTTAACCAGCCACCAGAAAACAAGAGCTGGATGAAGCCCTCGTCTCCATGATAGTGAAGGACACACAGCCCTTCAGTATTGTGGATGATGTTGGATTCAGGGCATTTGTGTCCAAATGCAGACACAAAGTGACTGTATCCCATTTGCTGATGAAGAAATTTGTTCGTAAACACTTAGTTTAAGCCGTGGCACTGTAATGCAGTTTTATGCTGTTTTTGAGCTTCTCTCGCTGAGATAAGGCTGTTTTTGAAACATTGTGTTTCCTGTGAAATTGTCCACACAAAGTGACTTGAAACCACTTTGCCCATGTAGTGTATCCCATTTCCCATAGTTCTGAGTATGAAACTTGTTTTTAAACACTTAGTTTAAGCCGTGGTGCTGTGATGCAGTTTCACATTAGGCTGAGAAAGTGAGACTTGAAATGCTGTTTTCTGTGAAATTGCAGACACAAAGTGACTGTATCCCATTTGCTGATGAAGAAATTTGTTCGTAAACACTTAGTTTAAGCCGTGGCACTGTAATGCAGTTTTATGCTGTTTTTGAGCTTCTCTCGCTGAGATAAGGCTGTTTTTGAAACATTGTGTTTCCTGTGAGATTGTCCACACTAAGTGACTTGAAACCACTTTGTTCATGTATTCTATCCCATTTGCCAAAGTTCTGAGTATGAAACTTGTTTTTAAACACTTAGTTTAAGCCGTGGTGCTGTGATGCAGTTTCACATTAGGCTGAGACTTGAAATGCTGTTTTCTGTGAAATTGCAGACACAAAGTGACTGTATCCCATTTGCTGATGAAGAAATTTGTTCGTAAACACTTAGTTTAAGCCGTGGCACTGTAATGCAGTTTTATGCTGTTTTTGAGCTTCTCTCGCTGAGATAAGGCTGTTTTTGAAACATTGTGTTTCCTGTGAAATTGTCCACACAAAGTGACTTGAAACCACTTTGCCCATGTAGTGTATCCCATTTCCCATAGTTCTGAGTATGAAACTTGTTTTTAAACACGTGGTTTAAGCCGTGGCACTGTAATGCAGTTTTATGCTGTTTTTGAGCTTCTCTCGCTGAGATAAGGCTGTTTTTAAACATTGTGTTTCCTGTGAAATTGTTTGAAACCACTTTGCCCATGTGGCACTGTATCCCATGCAGTTTTATGAAACTTGTTTTTTGTTTAAGCCGTGGCACTGTAATGCAGCTGAGCTTCTCTCGCTGAGATAAGGCTGTTTTTGAAACATTGTGTTTCCTGTGAGATTGTCCACACTAAGTGACTTGAAACCACTTTGTTCATGTATTCTATCCCATTTGCCAAAGTTCTGAGTATGAAACTTGTTTTTAAACACTTAGTTTAAGCCGTGGTGCTGTGATGCAGTTTCACATTAGGCTGAGAAAGTGAGACTTGAAATGCTGTTTTCTGTGAAATTGCAGACACAAAGTGACTGTATCCCATTTGCTGATGAAGAAATTTGTTCGTAAACACTTAGTTTAAGCCGTGGCACTGTAATGCAGTTTTATGCTGTTTTTGAGCTTCTCTCGCTGAGATAAGGCTGTTTTTGAAACATTGTGTTTCCTGTGAAATTGTCCACACAAAGTGACTTGAAACCACTTTGCCCATGTAGTGTATCCCATTTCCCATAGTTCTGAGTATGAAACTTGTTTTTAAACACGTGGTTTAAGCCGTGGCACTGTAATGCAGTTTTATGCTGTTTTTGAGCTTCTCTCGCTGAGATAAGGCTGTTTTTGAAACATTGTGTTTCCTGTGAGATTGTCCACACTAAGTGACTTGAAACCACTTTGTTCATGTATTCTATCCCATTTGCCAAAGTTCTGAGTATGAAACTTGTTTTTAAACACTTAGTTTAAGCCGTGGTGCTGTGATGCAGTTTCACATTAGGCTGAGAAAGTGAGACTTGAAATGCTGTTTTCTGTGAAATTGCAGACACAAAGTGACTGTATCCCATTTGCTGATGAAGAAATTTGTTCGTAAACACTTAGTTTAAGCCGTGGCACTGTAATGCAGTTTTATGCTGTTTTTGAGCTTCTCTCGCTGAGATAAGGCTGTTTTTGAAACATTGTGTTTCCTGTGAAATTGTCCACACAAAGTGACTTGAAACCACTTTGCCCATGTAGTGTATCCCATTTCCCATAGTTCTGAGTATGAAACTTGTTTTTAAACACGTGGTTTAAGCCGTGGCACTGTAATGCAGTTTTATGCTGTTTTTGAGCTTCTCTCGCTGAGATAAGGCTGTTTTTGAAACATTGTGTTTCCTGTGAGATTGTCCACACTAAGTGACTTGAAACCACTTTGTTCATGTATTCTATCCCATTTGCCAAAGTTCTGAGTATGAAACTTGTTTTTAAACACTTAGTTTAAGCCGTGGTGCTGTGATGCAGTTTCACATTAGGCTGAGAAAGTGAGACTTGAAATGCTGTTTTCTGTGAAATTGCAGACACAAAGTGACTGTATCCCATTTGCTGATGAAGAAATTTGTTCGTAAACACTTAGTTTAAGCCGTGGCACTGTAATGCAGTTTTATGCTGTTTTTGAGCTTCTCTCGCTGAGATAAGGCTGTTTTTGAAACATTGTGTTTCCTGTGAAATTGTCCACACAAAGTGACTTGAAACCACTTTGCCCATGTAGTGTATCCCATTTCCCATAGTTCTGAGTATGAAACTTGTTTTTAAACACGTGGTTTAAGCCGTGGCACTGTAATGCAGTTTTATGCTGTTTTTGAGCTTCTCTCGCTGAGATAAGGCTGTTTTTGAAACATTGTGTTTCCTGTGAGATTGTCCACACTAAGTGACTTGAAACCACTTTGTTCATGTATTCTATCCCATTTGCCAAAGTTCTGAGTATGAAACTTGTTTTTAAACACTTAGTTTAAGCCGTGGTGCTGTGATGCAGTTTCACATTAGGCTGAGAAAGTGAGACTTGAAATGCTGTTTTCTGTGAAATTGCAGACACAAAGTGACTGTATCCCATTTGCTGATGAAGAAATTTGTTCGTAAACACTTAGTTTAAGCCGTGGCACTGTAATGCAGTTTTATGCTGTTTTTGAGCTTCTCTCGCTGAGATAAGGCTGTTTTTGAAACATTGTGTTTCCTGTGAAATTGTCCACACAAAGTGACTTGAAACCACTTTGCCCATGTAGTGTATCCCATTTCCCATAGTTCTGAGTATGAAACTTGTTTTTAAACACGTGGTTTAAGCCGTGGCACTGTAATGCAGTTTTATGCTGTTTTTGAGCTTCTCTCGCTGAGATAAGGCTGTTTTTGAAACATTGTGTTTCCTGTGAGATTGTCCACACTAAGTGACTTGAAACCACTTTGTTCATGTATTCTATCCCATTTGCCAAAGTTCTGAGTATGAAACTTGTTTTTAAACACTTAGTTTAAGCCGTGGTGCTGTGATGCAGTTTCACATTAGGCTGAGAAAGTGAGACTTGAAATGCTGTTTTCTGTGAAATTGCAGACACAAAGTGACTGTATCCCATTTGCTGATGAAGAAATTTGTTCGTAAACACTTAGTTTAAGCCGTGGCACTGTAATGCAGTTTTATGCTGTTTTTGAGCTTCTCTCGCTGAGATAAGGCTGTTTTTGAAACATTGTGTTTCCTGTGAAATTGTCCACACAAAGTGACTTGAAACCACTTTGCCCATGTAGTGTATCCCATTTCCCATAGTTCTGAGTATGAAACTTGTTTTTAAACACGTGGTTTAAGCCGTGGCACTGTAATGCAGTTTTATGCTGTTTTTGAGCTTCTCTCGCTGAGATAAGGCTGTTTTTGAAACATTGTGTTTCCTGTGAGATTGTCCACACTAAGTGACTTGAAACCACTTTGTTCATGTATTCTATCCCATTTGCCAAAGTTCTGAGTATGAAACTTGTTTTTAAACACTTAGTTTAAGCCGTGGTGCTGTGATGCAGTTTCACATTAGGCTGAGAAAGTGAGACTTGAAATGCTGTTTTCTGTGAAATTGCAGACACAAAGTGACTGTATCCCATTTGCTGATGAAGAAATTTGTTCGTAAACACTTAGTTTAAGCCGTGGCACTGTAATGCAGTTTTATGCTGTTTTTGAGCTTCTCTCGCTGAGATAAGGCTGTTTTTGAAACATTGTGTTTCCTGTGAAATTGTCCACACAAAGTGACTTGAAACCACTTTGCCCATGTAGTGTATCCCATTTCCCATAGTTCTGAGTATGAAACTTGTTTTTAAACACGTGGTTTAAGCCGTGGCACTGTAATGCAGTTTTATGCTGTTTTTGAGCTTCTCTCGCTGAGATAAGGCTGTTTTTGAAACATTGTGTTTCCTGTGAAATTGTCCACACAAAGTGACTTGAAACCACTTTGCCCATGTAGTGTATCCCATTTCCCATAGTTCTGAGTATGAAACTTGTTTTTAAACACGTGGTTTAAGCCGTGGCACTGTAATGCAGTTTTATGCTGTTTTTGAGCTTCTCTCGCTGAGATAAGGCTGTTTTTGAAACATTGTGTTTCCTGTGAGATTGTCCACACTAAGTGACTTGAAACCACTTTGTTCATGTATTCTATCCCATTTGCCAAAGTTCTGAGTATGAAACTTGTTTTTAAACACTTAGTTTAAGCCGTGGTGCTGTGATGCAGTTTCACATTAGGCTGAGAAAGTGAGACTTGAAATGCTGTTTTCTGTGAAATTGCAGACACAAAGTGACTGTATCCCATTGCTGATGATGAAGAAATTTGTTCGTAAACACTTAGTTTAAGCCGTGGCACTGTAATGCAGTTTTATGCTGTTTTTGAGCTTCTCTCGCTGAGATAAGGCTGTTTTTGAAACATTGTGTTTCCTGTGAAATTGTCCACACAAAGTGACTTGAAACCACTTTGCCCATGTAGTGTATCCCATTTCCCATAGTTCTGAGTATGAAACTTGTTTTTAAACACGTGGTTTAAGCCGTGGCACTGTAATGCAGTTTTATGCTGTTTTTGAGCTTCTCTCGCTGAGATAAGGCTGTTTTTGAAACATTGTGTTTCCTGTGAGATTGTCCACACTAAGTGACTTGAAACCACTTTGTTCATGTATTCTATCCCATTTGCCAAAGTTCTGAGTATGAAACTTGTTTTTAAACACTTAGTTTAAGCCGTGGTGCTGTGATGCAGTTTCACATTAGGCTGAGAAAGTGAGACTTGAAATGCTGTTTTCTGTGAAATTGCAGACACAAAGTGTGATGTATCCCATTTGCTGATGAAGAAATTTGTTCGTAAACACTTAGTTTAAGCCGTGGCACTGTAATGCAGTTTTATGCTGTTTTTGAGCTTCTCTCGCTGAGATAAGGCTGTTTTTGAAACATTGTGTTTCCTGTGAAATTGTCCACACAAAGTGACTTGAAACCACTTTGCCCATGTAGTGTATCCCATTTCCCATAGTTCTGAGTATGAAACTTGTTTTTAAACACGTGGTTTAAGCCGTGGCACTGTAATGCAGTTTTATGCTGTTTTTGAGCTTCTCTCGCTGAGATAAGGCTGTTTTTGAAACATTGTGTTTCCTGTGAGATTGTCCACACTAAGTGACTTGAAACCACTTTGTTCATGTATTCTATCCCATTTGCCAAAGTTCTGAGTATGAAACTTGTTTTTAAACACTTAGTTTAAGCCGTGGTGCTGTGATGCAGTTTCACATTAGGCTGAGAAAGTGAGACTTGAAATGCTGTTTTCTGTGAAATTGTGAAATTGCAGACACAAAGTGACTGTATCCCATTTGCTGATGAAGAAATTTGTTCGTAAACACTTAGTTTAAGCCGTGGCACTGTAATGCAGTTTTATGCTGTTTTTGAGCTTCTCTCGCTGAGATAAGGCTGTTTTTGAAACATTGTGTTTCCTGTGAAATTGTCCACACAAAGTGACTTGAAACCACTTTGCCCATGTAGTGTATCCCATTTCCCATAGTTCTGAGTATGAAACTTGTTTTTAAACACGTGGTTTAAGCCGTGGCACTGTAATGCAGTTTTATGCTGTTTTTGAGCTTCTCTCGCTGAGATAAGGCTGTTTTTGAAACATTGTGTTTCCTGTGAGATTGTCCACACTAAGTGACTTGAAACCACTTTGTTCATGTATTCTATCCCATTTGCCAAAGTTCTGAGTATGAAACTTGTTTTTAAACACTTAGTTTAAGCCGTGGTGCTGTGATGCAGTTTCACATTAGGCTGAGAAAGTGAGACTTGAAATGCTGTTTTCTGTGAAATTGCAGACACAAAGTGACTGTATCCCATTTGCTGATGAAGAAATTTGTTCGTAAACACTTAGTTTAAGCCGTGGCACTGTAATGCAGTTTTATGCTGTTTTTGAGCTTCTCTCGCTGAGATAAGGCTGTTTTTGAAACATTGTGTTTCCTGTGAAATTGTCCACACAAAGTGACTTGAAACCACTTTGCCCATGTAGTGTATCCCATTTCCCATAGTTCTGAGTATGAAACTTGTTTTTAAACACGTGGTTTAAGCCGTGGCACTGTAATGCAGTTTTATGCTGTTTTTGAGCTTCTCTCGCTGAGATAAGGCTGTTTTTGAAACATTGTGTTTCCTGTGAGATTGTCCACACTAAGTGACTTGAAACCACTTTGTTCATGTATTCTATCCCATTTGCCAAAGTTCTGAGTATGAAACTTGTTTTTAAACACTTAGTTTAAGCCGTGGTGCTGTGATGCAGTTTCACATTAGGCTGAGAAAGTGAGACTTGAAATGCTGTTTTCTGTGAAATTGCAGACACAAAGTGACTGTATCCCATTTGCTGATGAAGAAATTTGTTCGTAAACACTTAGTTTAAGCCGTGGCACTGTAATGCAGTTTTATGCTGTTTTTGAGCTTCTCTCGCTGAGATAAGGCTGTTTTTGAAACATTGTGTTTCCTGTGAAATTGTCCACACAAAGTGACTTGAAACCACTTTGCCCATGTAGTGTATCCCATTTCCCATAGTTCTGAGTATGAAACTTGTTTTTAAACACGTGGTTTAAGCCGTGGCACTGTAATGCAGTTTTATGCTGTTTTTGAGCTTCTCTCGCTGAGATAAGGCTGTTTTTGAAACATTGTGTTTCCTGTGAGATTGTCCACACTAAGTGACTTGAAACCACTTTGTTCATGTATTCTATCCCATTTGCCAAAGTTCTGAGTATGAAACTTGTTTTTAAACACTTAGTTTAAGCCGTGGTGCTGTGATGCAGTTTCACATTAGGCTGAGAAAGTGAGACTTGAAATGCTGTTTTCTGTGAAATTGCAGACACAAAGTGACTGTATCCCATTTGCTGATGAAGAAATTTGTTCGTAAACACTTAGTTTAAGCCGTGGCACTGTAATGCAGTTTTATGCTGTTTTTGAGCTTCTCTCGCTGAGATAAGGCTGTTTTTGAAACATTGTGTTTCCTGTGAAATTGTCCACACAAAGTGACTTGAAACCACTTTGCCCATGTAGTGTATCCCATTTCCCATAGTTCTGAGTATGAAACTTGTTTTTAAACACGTGGTTTAAGCCGTGGCACTGTAATGCAGTTTTATGCTGTTTTTGAGCTTCTCTCGCTGAGATAAGGCTGTTTTTGAAACATTGTGTTTCCTGTGAGATTGTCCACACTAAGTGACTTGAAACCACTTTGTTCATGTATTCTATCCCATTTGCCAAAGTTCTGAGTATGAAACTTGTTTTTAAACACTTAGTTTAAGCCGTGGTGCTGTGATGCAGTTTCACATTAGGCTGAGAAAGTGAGACTTGAAATGCTGTTTTCTGTGAAATTGCAGACACAAAGTGACTGTATCCCATTTGCTGATGAAGAAATTTGTTCGTAAACACTTAGTTTAAGCCGTGGCACTGTAATGCAGTTTTATGCTGTTTTTGAGCTTCTCTCGCTGAGATAAGGCTGTTTTTGAAACATTGTGTTTCCTGTGAAATTGTCCACACAAAGTGACTTGAAACCACTTTGCCCATGTAGTGTATCCCATTTCCCATAGTTCTGAGTATGAAACTTGTTTTTAAACACGTGGTTTAAGCCGTGGCACTGTAATGCAGTTTTATGCTGTTTTTGAGCTTCTCTCGCTGAGATAAGGCTGTTTTTGAAACATTGTGTTTCCTGTGAGATTGTCCACACTAAGTGACTTGAAACCACTTTGTTCATGTATTCTATCCCATTTGCCAAAGTTCTGAGTATGAAACTTGTTTTTAAACACTTAGTTTAAGCCGTGGTGCTGTGATGCAGTTTCACATTAGGCTGAGAAAGTGAGACTTGAAATGCTGTTTTCTGTGAAATTGCAGACACAAAGTGACTGTATCCCATTTGCTGATGAAGAAATTTGTTCGTAAACACTTAGTTTAAGCCGTGGCACTGTAATGCAGTTTTATGCTGTTTTTGAGCTTCTCTCGCTGAGATAAGGCTGTTTTTGAAACATTGTGTTTCCTGTGAAATTGTCCACACAAAGTGACTTGAAACCACTTTGCCCATGTAGTGTATCCCATTTCCCATAGTTCTGAGTATGAAACTTGTTTTTAAACACGTGGTTTAAGCCGTGGCACTGTAATGCAGTTTTATGCTGTTTTTGAGCTTCTCTCGCTGAGATAAGGCTGTTTTTGAAACATTGTGTTTCCTGTGAGATTGTCCACACTAAGTGACTTGAAACCACTTTGTTCATGTATTCTATCCCATTTGCCAAAGTTCTGAGTATGAAACTTGTTTTTAAACACTTAGTTTAAGCCGTGGTGCTGTGATGCAGTTTCACATTAGGCTGAGAAAGTGAGACTTGAAATGCTGTTTTCTGTGAAATTGCAGACACAAAGTGACTGTATCCCATTTGCTGATGAAGAAATTTGTTCGTAAACACTTAGTTTAAGCCGTGGCACTGTAATGCAGTTTTATGCTGTTTTTGAGCTTCTCTCGCTGAGATAAGGCTGTTTTTGAAACATTGTGTTTCCTGTGAAATTGTCCACACAAAGTGACTTGAAACCACTTTGCCCATGTAGTGTATCCCATTTCCCATAGTTCTGAGTATGAAACTTGTTTTTAAACACGTGGTTTAAGCCGTGGCACTGTAATGCAGTTTTATGCTGTTTTTGAGCTTCTCTCGCTGAGATAAGGCTGTTTTTGAAACATTGTGTTTCCTGTGAGATTGTCCACACTAAGTGACTTGAAACCACTTTGTTCATGTATTCTATCCCATTTGCCAAAGTTCTGAGTATGAAACTTGTTTTTAAACACTTAGTTTAAGCCGTGGTGCTGTGATGCAGTTTCACATTAGGCTGAGAAAGTGAGACTTGAAATGCTGTTTTCTGTGAAATTGCAGACACAAAGTGACTGTATCCCATTTGCTGATGAAGAAATTTGTTCGTAAACACTTAGTTTAAGCCGTGGCACTGTAATGCAGTTTTATGCTGTTTTTGAGCTTCTCTCGCTGAGATAAGGCTGTTTTTGAAACATTGTGTTTCCTGTGAAATTGTCCACACAAAGTGACTTGAAACCACTTTGCCCATGTAGTGTATCCCATTTCCCATAGTTCTGAGTATGAAACTTGTTTTTAAACACGTGGTTTAAGCCGTGGCACTGTAATGCAGTTTTATGCTGTTTTTGAGCTTCTCTCGCTGAGATAAGGCTGTTTTTGAAACATTGTGTTTCCTGTGAGATTGTCCACACTAAGTGACTTGAAACCACTTTGTTCATGTATTCTATCCCATTTGCCAAAGTTCTGAGTATGAAACTTGTTTTTAAACACTTAGTTTAAGCCGTGGTGCTGTGATGCAGTTTCACATTAGGCTGAGAAAGTGAGACTTGAAATGCTGTTTTCTGTGAAATTGCAGACACAAAGTGACTGTATCCCATTTGCTGATGAAGAAATTTGTTCGTAAACACTTAGTTTAAGCCGTGGCACTGTAATGCAGTTTTATGCTGTTTTTGAGCTTCTCTCGCTGAGATAAGGCTGTTTTTGAAACATTGTGTTTCCTGTGAAATTGTCCACACAAAGTGACTTGAAACCACTTTGCCCATGTAGTGTATCCCATTTCCCATAGTTCTGAGTATGAAACTTGTTTTTAAACACGTGGTTTAAGCCGTGGCACTGTAATGCAGTTTTATGCTGTTTTTGAGCTTCTCTCGCTGAGATAAGGCTGTTTTTGAAACATTGTGTTTCCTGTGAAATTGTCCACACAAAGTGACTTGAAACCACTTTGCCCATGTAGTGTATCCCATTTCCCATAGACTTGTTTTTAAACACGTGGTTTAAGCCGTGGCACTGTAATGCAGTTTTATGCTGTTTTTGAGCTTCTCTCGCTGAGATAAGGCTGTTTTTGAAACATTGTGTTTCCTGTGAGATTGTCCACACTAAGTGACTTGAAACCACTTTGTTCATGTATTCTATCCCATTTGCCAAAGTTCTGAGTATGAAACTTGTTTTTAAACACTTAGTTTAAGCCGTGGTGCTGTGATGCAGTTTCACATTAGGCTGAGAAAGTGAGACTTGAAATGCTGTTTTCTGTGAAATTGCAGACACAAAGTGACTGTATCCCATTTGCTGATGAAGAAATTTGTTCGTAAACACTTAGTTTAAGCCGTGGCACTGTAATGCAGTTTTATGCTGTTTTTGAGCTTCTCTCGCTGAGATAAGGCTGTTTTTGAAACATTGTGTTTCCTGTGAAATTGTCCACACAAAGTGACTTGAAACCACTTTGCCCATGTAGTGTATCCCATTTCCCATAGTTCTGAGTATGAAACTTGTTTTTAAACACGTGGTTTAAGCCGTGGCACTGTAATGCAGTTTTATGCTGTTTTTGAGCTTCTCTCGCTGAGATAAGGCTGTTTTTGAAACATTGTGTTTCCTGTGAGATTGTCCACACTAAGTGACTTGAAACCACTTTGTTCATGTATTCTATCCCATTTGCCAAAGTTCTGAGTATGAAACTTGTTTTTAAACACTTAGTTTAAGCCGTGGTGCTGTGATGCAGTTTCACATTA
>NW_027211058.1:0-142918 GCF_029030835.1 Brachyistius frenatus
GGGGGTTCTGCACATGAACTTTATGTTTTAATCATTTCTATGGTTAGTTTCTTCTTTGCATGGTAGAGTTTTAACCTGCATTTGGATTCCAAAGATTACCAGAAGAGGGCACGGTTGTACCTTGATCCCTAAAACTATAGTTAAAGTATTAAAAACATAGCACCAAAAATGTCCAAAACATGTGTAGTAAATCTGCTTGAGGATAATCACAACGGTTACATCCTGCATCATGGCCTGGGAACATTTTAGCTAGTCAGCTGTTATTAAAGTGCATCCTATAGACCACTTTGAACTGAATAAGATCAAGTCTGGCACAGGACGCAGATGTGTTCACCCTTTTCAGTGCAGGTTCATATTCAACTCACTTTCCCACTTGGTTTTGATTGTAGAAAAGGTGTCCATTGTAGTTATGATCTGGTTGTAAACTTTAGAGATCAGTCCCTTCTGAGTTGGATGCGTGTCCAGTAGGCTTTCCCAAAGTGTTTTGCATGGGGTATATAGGGTACGACGGGAAGTGTTCCATTACAAAGTGGCGGACCTGAAAGTATCTGAAGAGATTTGAACGGTCCAGGTCATGTCTCTTATAAAGAGAGTTGAAGCTAGAGAGATGGTCATCATCATAAAGATCCCTGAAACACTTCAGTCCTCTTCTTTTCCACTGTGAGAAGGTTTTACACTACAGAAGGTGGTAATAGATGATTAATACTGATCGGACCCAGAGACGAAGCTGTTAGAAATTTAAAGTGAAGACGAAATTGCATCCAAATTCTAAGAGTAGCGAGGACAATCGGGTTAGAAGAGTAGCTGGACAGTTTTCTCGGGAGAGATGAGTATACTAATGCAGGAAGAGAAGATGAATAGCATAATTGAGCCTCCAAGATGCACCAATCAGTCTCAGGGGCATTAATCCAAAATTATATCTTTTGAATGTTAGTTGCCCAATAATAAAAAGTTAATTCAGGAAGAGCCAGGCCACCTATGTCCCTCGGGCATTGGAAAAAGACCTTGCTCACTCCTGGCAACTTACCTGCCCAGATAAAGTTTTAAATAATCATATCAATAGACCGGAAAAAAGACTTTGGCAAGAATATTGGTAAGCATCGGAACAAGTACAGAAATTTGGGGAATACATTTGTTTTTTGTGCAGAATAGAGTCTGCTTTTAATGCAGTGCTGCCCGAGGGCCTGAAGATCACCACCATCAAATATTATTTTTCAGAGATTTCTCCAGATTCTCTGAATCTTTTAATGATATTATGAACCGTAGACGATGAAATCCACTAATTCTTTATAATTTTACATTGAGGAACATTATTCTTAGATTGTTGCACTATTTTCCCACACAGTCTTTCACAGAGTGGTGAACCTCTCCCCATCTTCACTGCTGAGAGACTCTGCCTCTCTCAAATGATCTTTTTACATCCAATCATGTTACTGATCTGTTGCCGAGTAACACAATTAGATGTGAGATGTTCCACTAGGTGTTTTTTTTTTTTTTTTTTAGCAATTCACAACTTTTGTTGCCCCTGTCCCAACTTTTGCATTTTTTGCAATTCAAAATAAGCACATATTTTGTAATAAAACAATAAAAAAATTCTCAGTTTCAGCATTTGATATGTTGTCTTTGTCTATTTTCAATTCCTGTGAAGAAGCTGGTCCTGCAGGCTATTTTAGGCTAACAGTCGCAGCTTAGTTCTGCACTTTGTTGTATTTGGGGAATTCAGGACATTTCAAGGACATAGTTAAGAAGATTCTATTTCAAAATCAGTCAGCTCGAAGCAGTAAAACGTCTGATAAATCAGCCAGAATGTGTGGTTTTTAAACAAAACTAAGGTTTTACGAATTCCAAGTAGACACTGCTGTCATTGTCGGTTGACAGGCAACAGTGACAAAATGTGACTTTGTGAACAGCCAGTTGTGAGATTAAAAGTCTACAATGAGGACGACTCTTTGCTCCCGTTGGGCAGCTGCAAACAAGTGAGACTCGTACAACTTTAAATAATGCCATAGAACCACGTAGCCGAGCTAGTTTTGGTATCGTAAGCCAATCAATCTGACTGTTGAGCAGATGAATGTGAAAAACAGGATCTTTTTTGCAGCTTCCTTTAACTTCCTCTTTCTTTGTAATTTTATACTCAAACCCAGAAAATGTTACTGCGATGTGTTGGCCGCCTCGAGGTTTAGCGCTTCCCACCCACCGCAGGCTTTACGGTAAATACTGTATGTTAGATGTTTGCAGTGGACTGCTGAATACATATTTTCATTTTAATTGGCCTTCACACTGTCAGTATCAGGGCTTCAATTATAAGTCATACAGACGCACTGACCCTCTGATGTGGGGTCACGGGGGTCAGCAGCAGGCCGACGAATAGTATTTGAAAAGCCAACTGGAGCTCAGTGAGACACGGTGATTAGAACCAGTCAGTCACGAGCTTGAAATTATAACTTGTTAAATTAATCCAGCAGTTTAAATCTGTCAGTCTTTGATTTTGGACCAGAAAAATGAAGGCTTGTAGGTACTGAAGTATAGATTGCCTTTCAACAAACCGTTGCTTATGAAATGTGAATTGACAGTGAGAAAAATTATTTCCATACCAAATACAACAAACTGTATTATTGGTGTAATCAGCCTCAATAACTGAAAACACGGTGCAGAAGTTGTGCTTTCCAGTTTTACTTTTCATATCTCTTCTAAGTATATTAAAGTGTTGTCAGTGTGGTTTGTTTGAACAAATATGTGGAGTAATGAAAAGCAGTCAAATTAAACAGGAAGTTTGGCTTTTTCTTTTCTGAATCCTGTTTCTTCATTTTATTTCGGGTTTTTGTTCTTGGCGAAATTATGTATTTTCTTGGCGAAATTATGTATTTTCTTGGCGAAATTATGTATTTTCTTTGCTTTGTTCACTTAATTAAATTAGTATTTATTCATCTGTATTGTTTATAGTAATTATCATGCAAATTAGCAAATAGAGGATGAAACATTTGAGTGACGGGGGGTTCTGGTGCTGGAACGGAGAGTCGACACCCACAGTCCCAAGACCAACACACACACACACACACACACACACACACACACACACACACACACACACACACACACACACACACACACACATCCGATGAGAGTAATGGGGAGAAGCAGGAGACTGCTACAAGCACCAAGTTTCGTTTTCCTGTAAATCAGACGGCTCTACGCACGCAGTCGGTTTCATTTTCGTCCACTGCAGGAAAACGTGTAACTTTCACGCCGAGACAGACCAAGGCGTGGCGGATTCACGTTTTGCCGTAGTTGGACCTGCGTGTCTATTTCACGCTCTGGGGGTCTCAGTAGAACACAACATCCGAGATCAGCGACACACTCGTTTAGGAATGTGACGGGGACATTCTGAGTCCTCACAGCGTGGACATTATCCCGACAAACATAATGTGGATTAGAAAATAGGTGTTTATGTTTCCCTTCCTTCCTGACTGGGGGAACACCACAGCTTACCGAAGAGCACGTAAAAAACATCACGCTTCTTTATTGAACTCCCTGTTTTTATTGTTCCAGTGAGTTTTAGCTCATCACACACGGAGGTGGACACCACTGAGAACACATTTGTGAGGTGGTAGTGAGGCAGTGGCACAGACCGAAGAGGTGCAGACTATAGAAACCAAAGATCACCTGCACATCTAGACGGGAGGTGGGGCTGTCATATGACCTCCATGAACCCGACGCTCTGCTTTGGTTGAAAATGTCCACCGACGGGTGGACGTGTTATTATTTGTAAAAAAATGATTCCATAAGTTTGTTAAAGCGACTTTTGAGTTGCTGCATCTGAAAACAACACAAACACAAATCAGATGATGATGCAACAAAACGCTCAAGAAATACATCAAGTCTCCATGGCGACGATGCGGGTTCAAGAGAAGGAAGCTCGAGGAATCGTGTGTGTGTGTGTGTGTGTGTGTGTGTGTGTGTGTGTGTGTGTGTGTGTGTGTGTGTGTGTAAACAGCATGGACAGCTGCATTAGGGAGATATAGTATATACACATGTACATTTAGGAAAATAACTTCTCAGTCTGTTCAGTTTCAGCTTTAAGCCCCGCCTCTTCATATTTACACTAATTTACACGTACTGATTCTGCATCCTGTACACCAATGTGAATCCTCTTCATCACTCTGTCCACCTTCGTCATCGCTTATTTACAGTCTTCATATTATTCGCTTTTTATAGAAAGAAAACTAAAAGAGTGAACTTCAGTCTTTTGTTTTACATCTGATGTTTAGGACACGATGTCTGGAGACACATCCGTCCTCACAGTGTCGCTGCACGTGGACGAAACCCGGAGGAGCCGTCAGACTCCACAGATGAGAGTTCAGTCCAGAGACATGCTCCGTGCGGTTCATCTGTTGTTCGGTCCTGGGGGCGGGGCTTCAGGCAGAGGGGAGGAGCATGGGGCAGGGCTTGGGCTGCGAGAGGGGAGGGATGTGGGCGACGGACTCAGATGGCAGCTTCCCAGCTCTGTTTCTTCCTCCTCCCTGCCTC
Source organism: Brachyistius frenatus (assembly GCF_029030835.1). Taxonomy (NCBI): domain Eukaryota; kingdom Metazoa; phylum Chordata; class Actinopteri; family Embiotocidae; genus Brachyistius; species Brachyistius frenatus. The sequence goes on from NW_027211058.1 coordinate 4,528, forward strand.
CTCCTCGTCCCTTCCCCCCTCCTTTCCCTCCCCCCGCCCCCTGCCCCTCCAGGCCCTCCGAGTTCTCCAGCATCTCCTGGATGAGAGGAGGCATCGAGCCGGGGATCTCCATCTTCAGCGTGATCACTCGCTCTGCTCCTGGGAGACGGCGGTGCAGAGAGAGACGGGTCAGGACAGTGGGACTCGGAAACAGTCTCACAGGCCAATCAGATCGGACTAAATCTATTATTATTATTATTAGGTATTATTCTTAATATTCAAATATTCCTCCCAGTGTGACTTGAAGATGGACATGATGTGTTTATTAGTGGAACTTACTCAACATCCTCAAAAAGTGTTTCTCCCTTTAGAAAAATAAATTATACCACAATTCTTTAATAATAATAATAATAATAATAATAATAATAATAACTCGTGGCAGACACCAACATAAAAAGATCATTTCTTAATGAAAACACTGAGCGATAATGTGTTGCTTCGAATTTTCCGTTTTCATTAGTTTTCTCAGTAAAACTCAGCACTTCCTGCTTAAGAATTGCACAATAAAAGACCGCAACTTGACTCAGGAAGCTAAATCTGGTGTTTCATTATGATTAACAGCAATAAAACAAGACAGCAAAGAAAAAGAAAAACAGCTGATGTCATTATTGTATTGACAGTTTATATGTACAAATTATTGTATGAAGAAATTGACATCACATGAACTTCATCAAGACTTCACAGAAGAACTAGTGTTGATTTTGCATTAACAGCCAGAAAAAATTATTTACAAAAAAAATTTAAACACATAAAAAAGTAGATTAATATAGGCCAAAGGGACATTTGTAATTTCTCAGCCTGATTAGAGCTCGTTATACTTCTTCTAAATATAAAAAGATAAAAACAAATTAAAAGGAGCATCAAACACTGAAGACATCTGCCCTTTGTTCATGTTTCTGTCCCCAACTGTGTCTCCAATATGAGCTTATGGCCACTATTTTAAGTGTGTGTGTGTGTGTGTGTGTGTGTGTGTGTGTGTGTGTGTGTGTGTGTGTGTGTGTGTGTGTGTGTGTGTGTGTGTGTGTGTGTGTGTGTGTGTCTCTCACCCTTCACACTGATGCTCCTGAGGTCAGTAATCTTCATCAGGATCTTGGGGAACATGCAGGGTTTCTCAGGCCTCCTCCTCCTCACGTAGATCTGCACACATGATGAGAGGAGAAGAGCATCAATCCCACCTAAACCGTCTTCATCTGTTTTATGATTATTGCACTTTTGTCCCGTAGATAAATACGTGTTTCTATTAATAATAACTGCGATTTAATGAGAGGGCTTGATGACTTCTTCTCTCACGGTCTGAATAAATACAGATAATAAGCAGCCTCCCTCCTCTGTGCTGCAGGCCTCCGGTGTTGCTGAGCTATTAAAACCCACTGGGAGACGTTGTCCTTCATCACCGTGAACACACCGTTTATTTGGACTCAGTCCAACACAGTCCAGCTGCTCCGAGTCCTCCGGTGCACCAAACGGCACTTCATTAAAGCCTCCGTTTCTAAAGCTGCAGGGCAGGAAGGTCGACACGTCTTCGGTTTCAGGGCTGAATGTTCTCCTCGTTAGTTCAAGCAAAAACTCTTTTATGATTTTCAATTAAATATTGGAATATATATTTTTTAGAGGACACCAGTAAATAGTATACAGTATAAATAGTATAAACTGTATTAAGAGAAATTGTTAACACCGTGTTACATCCCGGAAACACACAAACGTCATCGTGAGCTGTAAAATGTAGAAGTTCTCTTGAAACGTATGTTGACGCTGATTCCAGAGACTGCTGCTGTGTTCCAGATGTTCTACTTGTGTACTAACACTAACATCCGAACACTACAAGTACCAGGATGAAGCACTCAGAACGCTCCTAAAAAAGAAGTATGAAACTCTGGATACTTTTCACCCTAAACGGTCGCCATCTTGGCTCCTTAGAGGAAGGGGGCGGGACTACCGACGTAAAGGATTTTCAAATTAAAAGCATCTGAAGAAGCTGCAGCTGTTCCTAAACACAATTTTTTTTTTTCAGCTGCTGCTGCTGGACAGAAGAATCAGTGTGTTTGTTGAGTGTTAAACAGAGGACACAAAAACACGTTGATTTCTGGGTAAAATAATTAAAGCTGCAGATGTTCTGGAGGCTGATGTGTTCACATGATGAGGTCATTTCCTGTTAGTGTGATCTGAAACAACACGACTCCACTAACATGAAAGACTCCGATGTGTTAGTGGACTAATTGAAGCACTGATCGCTGCATGAACTGATGCTAACGTTTCAGTCGTTCACTGTCCATAACAAGAACCCCCCCCCCCCCTGCCGCCGCCCCAGATTACCCACAACGCCACTCTCCTCAGCCAGTAACATGCCGAGTCAGCCTCAGTTCAATTTGGTCTTTTTTTATGAACCGAGTTGACAAAAATAAAAGTGAGACTGCGTAGGTAATACTCCGGTAATAATCAGACGCCAAACCTTCAAGGCTTCGAGCATCGGCTCCTGAAGAACATCCACCTTCTCCGACTCCTCCAGATCCTGCCGGTCTGCACACAGACACACAACAAAAACACATATCAGGAATATATACGCGCTACAAACACAGCGGGACACTTTCTCCTTAAACTGCCGGTCCTCGGTCACCGAGTGCAGTACCTCCACAGAGCAGGCAGATGGCGCTCAGTAACCCCGTCTCAGCGTTGTCCATTTCCAGCGGCAGCAGCTGGTTGGCGAAGGAGAACACGAGGTCGGTGAGGGGTCCGAACCCGGCGTTGTGCATCTGGGTGCGGTTCAGGGTCAGGCCGTCGGAGAAGGTCATGGTGTCCTGGTCCGGAGTGTAGCGGGTGCAGATCCTCAGAATCTGGTCCGAGAGGAGGAAGTGGACAAAAGAAGCTTCAGAATAATTATTCAGTGCCTCCAGGATTTCACAGTTTTTTGCTGATTGTTTCCATCAATAATGTTTGACTTGGCGGCGGATTTTTTTTTCTAAAATGTGGACGTCCCCAGTTTTAAGGCAGTTTTTTGTGGAAAAATGCAGGAATTAGAAAAAAAAAAAGTCTGATTTCTTTTTATCATTACTTGATAAATGAATAAGTCTGTAATCACTTCCTGTGATAATAATCATGCTGCACATCACCGAAATATTTTAGTTCTAATATTTTTTATTTATTTATTAAACTTAGAGAACCGTGAGGCTCAAAGTTCCAACAAGGTCCTAAAAGCTGCGTATGTTTCCAGAACAGACCGTCTGTGACTGGAATATAGAAACAAGGACGACATCAGCTGTCAAAATAAGAGCTTTAGATGCTGTTTCATTCATGTTCATTCAACACATAGACCTGCTGGATGAAACAAACAAAGAGACGTCTCTGACAACTGGACGTGTGGACAAAACTCATTTAACATCCAGTAATATGGAATCACTTCCTCTGATCAGAAACATTTAATCACATCATTTTAATGTGAAGAACACAGTTCCCACAAACCCCGTCACTTCCTGTTTCTCCTCTTGTTCCTCTGGTGAACAGTTCTATTTGGTGATGAAAACAGAGGCTTCCTGGTTGGAATTATTTTTTTAGTAATAAAGTCATTTTTGTCTGAAAAGATTTACTTTATGTTTTAATAGTTTAAGCACAGATTCAGATGATGAAATTTTTTGAGGAATAATCGCATGAAAATTGCGTGAAACTCCCACAAATATTGCGGGAGTTTGCATTAATTATTGCGACCGTGATATGGTGATTTCCTGGAGCAAACGCTTATTTAAAAGGAGGTTTGTCTTTCATTTGAACGGAACTGGTTTGAACTCACCAGAATGTCGAGGCAGGCGGCTTTCAGCAGCGTGATCTGATCGGCGATGGTCAGCGTCGTGAAGCCGGGCAGCTGCTTGGCGAACTCCACCGTCTTGATGATGCATTTGGTGGACAGTTCGCTGAACTTGTCCCACAGGTTGACGTCCAGGGGGACGCGGTGCTCGGAGCTGTTGTTCTGCAGGTTGGAGGGAAAACACAGGAGAGCTCAAGAATCGGCCGGACTTTGTTTTCATTTGGGAGTTATTTCCATTTGGATTTTGCTGGTGTGTCAGGACGTATGTCGGTGTGCGTACCGTGGTGTATTTTCCCAGCTGACCCAGGGAGGGGAACGTGTCCTGATGGGCCCGGCGGACTCGTTCGATCATCTGCTCCGTGTCCGCTGACAGGACGTAGATCTCCGTGTCCGCCGGCCTCTTGTCCTCCTTCTTCTTCTTGGTTCGGTCGTTTCTCACCACTGCCGGTTGAAATCCAGATCAGACAGTTAACCTCAGAAGTTTCAAACATTTAACATCTGAAATCAGACGGAGGGAGGCTTCCCTTTCTGCAGGTGGTGGTGATACAGAACAGGACGACTTTAAGGCTTTTTAATGGACTTTTGTGTAAATGGAGAAGGTCAGAGACGTTGACGTCCACGGAGCCGGAGGAAACTACAACTTTCATTAACAAGTATTCCAAGAGACTGCACATCAGATTTAGTGTCAAACTCTGGAAACAGTCAACAGAGACCCTCGAAATGCTTCAGAAAGTCTACGGTGATGAAGCGACGAGGTGTTTCTGAGTGACGGTCCACGTTTCAAGAGGGGGCGGAGCTTCACTGTCCGAAGACTGAAGAAGGCGCATCAGGTTCAGGAGACTCCAGCTGGGTTTTCTTTGTGTCACCATGAATTCGTTCCCCAGAGTCAGACTGTCAACACTGAGTTCCAGATTCTCACCTTCAGGTGTTTCAACTGAGTTGTGTGAATCTACAATCTTGTCAGAGAAGCTACCAGCTGCAGTCACCAACAGGAAATTAAGAGGCCATGGCAAGTTAAACCCACTAAGTTAATAATCTAAGGAAGTGTTTGTATATTTTTGACACTGTATGTGTTATTATGATGCTGTGTTGATTTCTGAAAACTCCAAATTAATTCAAATTTGACCACCAAATTGTATTTTTTTTCCTGTGAAGGATGTCGTTGTGGCCCTCTTCATGTCCATGATGAGTGTGTGTAAACACAACCGTAGGTGAGAGATCAAAACAAGTGACACCACATGAGCTGTAATCCACTTCCTGTCCAATCACTGAGGACATTACATGTTCAGACGGGCAGTGATTTGGTGCTGCGGTCACCAGAGATGGAGGACCTAACGAGAAGATGCACTCGGGCGCCCTTTAAAGATTTGAGGCAGCAAATGGCAGCAAATGGCCGCCCAGGTGTTTCTGGGTCATGTGTTAACTGTGAGAGACCAGCAGAGGGAGACAAACATCAAGGTTCAAACCCCTCACTGGAGCTGAAGGCATCTCTGCTTTATTCCTACATGAATCCACCTTCACACATCAATGTTTTTAATCTCCTGAAGCTCTCCTCCTCCACAGGACAGAAGTACTCACACTCTTTGGACATTCCCACATCCAGACACTTCTGCAGTCGACAGGACTGACAGCGGTTCCTCGTCACCTTGTTTATGACGCAGACTTTGTCCCGGTGACACGTGTACACCATGTTCTTCTGGATGCTCCTCCGAAAGAAACCCTGACGGACAGAAACCAGAGTCAGTGGTTGAAAATACAGCAGCGGGAGGAACAGAAGTGTGCGCTGAACGATGTGGTTTCTGTTCGAGCTGCACTGAAAACGGGAGGTACGAGGAAAAGTAAACCCAAAACCACACAATGTACAACTGCTGTGAATGTTAAAGTGTAATCCTGAACAGTGCAGCCGGGTCAGTACGCGGTCCAACAGAACCGGAGTTTTAGGATTAGGATTACATGCAGCAAAGAGGTTTACAGATCCTCGGGGTGAATAAAGGTCGTGACCTCTTCCATGACACACTATGCAAATGTGGAGCAGCCTCACGCTCTCTGGTGTTATGTTCATTCAGGTGTTTGAGCTGCAGCCTAAATCTGTCCAGGTGTGTTCCAGTTATGCCCTGTGGTGTGTGTGTGTGTGTGTGTGTGTGTGTGTGTGTGTGTGTGTGTGTGTGTGTGTGTGTGTGTGTGTGTGTGTGTGTGTGTGTGTGTGTGTGTGTGTGCGCGTGTTGTGTTTGTTTAAAGCTGTCTACCTTGCAGCCTTCGCAGGCGCTGACTCCGTAGTGGTATCCTGAAGATTTGTCTTGGCACACGAAGCAGGGTTTGTAGATGCGAGGTGGAGGGGGGTGAGTGGGGGCTGGGGACGAGCAGGTCCTCCCCTGAACTCGTACTCTCCGTCTCGATGGCTGCGGGAGGAGAGAGGTGAAGTTTACGTGTAATTAAAGCTAACAACACCGAGATAACTGATGGACACATTTTATTCACTTTGGATTTGATGAGAGAAGTTGAATGGGAGTCTATGGAGCCAGAGGCTTTTTGGAGCCGACCTCTAGTGGTACTCGGTGGTATTGCCGCTTAATACACTTCTGCATCGGAACCATTTTACAGAGCCGGAAGCTACGAACACTTTTATATTCAGTCTGTGGTTTTTAATGACAGCATGTAGACAGTAAACACCTCAGAGGAGGACGCAGGTAATAAATCACATCTCTGTAACAGCTACTTTGTTCCACACCAACAGCTCTCAAGCTTTTCGCTCCACATATTGAGAACTAAGTTTCCTGCCAACAGTTAAATAAGACAACTGATACCACTGCTGCCGGCAGCGCGTTAGCTTAGCTTAGCATAGTGTGGTATAAACAATAGGGACAGCAGTCAGCCTGGGTCTGTTCAAAGTTAACTCCGCCCACCATGACGAAACCCCCCACGGACAAACATGCTGCAGCTCCTTTGGCGAACAGTGTGAAAGGTCACCAATTAGATTTAAAGGAGGTCACGATCGGATATCATCTCTCAGCTCTCTGATCTTTAATCTAAACCAAGCCTTAAGCACTTCCTCTTCCATCTGTCAATCCTGGAAGGTGTGTAATCAAAACCCTGTATGGCCATGCATCTGCCTGCTGCTACAGATGTGTGTGTGTGTGTGTGTGTGTGTGTGTGTGTGTGTGTGTGTGTGTGTGTGTGTGTGTGTGTGTGTGTGTGTGTGTGCGTGCGTGCGTGCGTGCGTGCGTGTGTGCGTCTGCATCTGTTCCTACCAGCCTCACATCTCCAGCTGAAGCCTGACATTCATCTGTGGATGTTAGGGCTGGGTATCGACACTGATTTCCCCGTTTCACAAGGTCCCGATTCGATTCGATATCGATTCTTTTCGGGATATTTCAGTTACAGAAGCAGTTATTCTTGGATATGGAACAGAATCACAGAAAAACTGATTCTGTAAATTGTACCAGGGACCCTCTAACATAGACAATTAATAAAAATATGAATGTTTATATTAAGAGTCTTCACAACAACAAGATACTCTTTCTCTCTGGTATAAGCCCCGCCCACTGAAGCCAAATATACTCGTACTCAGAATCTCATTGGCTATACAAAGCATCAATCATCGCTAACGTGATTTCTGATCTGCTGGATCTGACACCTCAGCTCGGTACAGACTCTGATTGGCTGTTGTAAGCTGAGGGCAGGATATGGAAGCTCCTATTGGCTCACTTAGATGTCAATCACACCGGCAGCGTAGAGACGCTATCTGACTTTACTGCTAACTGTGCAGAAAATTAAGAAGGCCTGTCGGGAAGTTTCAAACAATGCAGCAGCGGATCAAGTGTATTCTGGATGCAACGATGTTCTGGACTGAATACTTTACTGGTCTGGATTTATTGGACCTCTGCTGACTGAAGCAGACAGGACTTTGATGGATCGATGCTGGACTGTAAGTAACCTGACTGCACCACAGGCCTGTCAATCAAACAGACACGCACCCACAAAAACAGGTCTTCTTGAATCTTCTTTTCTAATGAATGAGGGATTATTTTCAGATGGACCTCCAGAAAACTAATAAGAAGGAGAGACTTTAGCTAACAACACCGAGATAACTGATGGACACATTTTATTCACTTTGGATTTGATGAGAGAAGTTGAATGGGAGTCTATGGAGCCGGAGGCTTTTTGGAGCCGACCTCTAGTGGCACTAGGTGGTATTGCAGCTTAAGATACTTCTGCATCGGAACCATTTTACAGACCTGGAAGCTATGAACACTTTTAAATACATAAGATGTATAAGATGTATGAGATGTATAAGATGTATAAGATGCATAAGATGGCGCCGTGCTAGCGGCAGCCTGTTACAGCAGCTCCCCGAGTGTGTTTTGTTTTAAGTATTTTTCTTTCTTTCTCCTCTCTTCGGAGTTTTTTTTTTTTTTTTTTCTTCACGTGTGTTAAGTGACGGTCAGACAATGGACCGTAACTTTTCCACTTTTCTGGTGGCTCTTCTACTTTTTTCCTTCTTTGTAACAGAGAGCTACGCACAGCGGATTGGGGGCATTGTTTACTCTCGTGATCAGCTGATCACGCTGAGTAGGCCTCTACTGCTGCTGCCCGGAGCGAGGCCTGAAATCCCGGATGAACTTCGGAGAAGACGTCGGGGTTGCAGAGCCGGAGCTAAACTGAAAGCGAAGAGGAGGAGATATAAACCATCGGTACCAGCGATTTTGATGGGGAACGTGAGGTCGTTGGCCAACAAGACGGACGAGCTCGGTGCGCTAGTAAAGACCCAGAGGGAATACTGGGAGTGCAGCATCATGTGTTTCACCGAGACATGGCTGCACTCACATTTCCCGGACCACAGCGCGGTCGTACCCGGCTTCAGGACTGTTCGGGTGGACAGAGACATTGTTCGGAGCGGTAAGAAGAAAGGTGGAGGGATTGCAGTCTATGTGAACGAGAGGTGGTGCAATCCCGACCACGTGTGTGTGAAGGAACGTTTCTGTAGCCCGGACATTGAACTTCTAGCCGTGGGGATGCGCCCTTATTATTTGCCGAGGAAGTTCACGTCCGCCATTGTTATCGCTGTGTACGTTCCTCCATCAGCTGACGCAGAGGCAGCAGTGGACACCATCCACTCCACTGTGTCTAAACTGCAGACTAAGCATCCCGGTGAATTTTTGGCAGTTACTGGAGACTTTAACCAGTCTGGATACAGTACTGCCAACTTTGCACCAGTATGTGAACTGCCCCACAAGGAACAATAAAACTCTGGACTTACTGTATGCTAATGCCATGGATGCATACAGTACTACTGCCCTTCCCCCCCTTGGTAGATCAGACCACAACCTGGTCCTGCTGACTCCCAGGTATGTCCCCCTGGTGCAGAGGCAGCCTGTAACCACCAGGACTGTGAGGAGGTGGACACAGGAGGCTAAAGACGCCCTGCAGGACTGCTTTGAGTCCACGGACTGGGATGTGCTGTGTGGACCACATGGGGAGGACATCAACAGCATGACGGACTGTATCACAGATTACATTAAGTTCTGTGAACACACCATCGTACCATCCCGGACTGGACACTGCTTCCCCAATAACAAGCCGTGGATCACCAGTGATCTGAAAGTGCTTCTTAATAAGAAGAAAGCAGCTTTCAGATCTGGGGACAGGGAGGAGCTCAGGAGAGTGCAGCGCCACCTGAAGGAGAAGCTCAGGGAGTGCAAGGACTCCTACTGGAGGAAGCTGGAGGCAAAACTCCAGGAGAACAACGTGAGGGAGGTGTGGACCGGTATGAAGGAGATTACTGGGTTCAAGGGGAGAGAGAGACAACCAGGGGGAAACTGGAGAGGTCCAATGAGCTAAACTGTTTCTTCAACAGGTTTAGTTCACCACCCTCATCTGTCTCCTCCACACCACACCTTACACCTCCCAAACATCTCTGCTGCCTCCCCCCTCTTCCCCTCCTGGTGAGCTGCATAGACACAGAGCCCTCAATCTCAAAGGGCTCTTCCACCTTGACCCCCCCCCTCCCCCCTCTCTGTGACTGGCCAGGTTAGGAGACAGCTGGACAGCACAAGGCTGAGTACAATAACTCACCTCTGGCAAAATCCATCACACAACAATAACACTGTTGTCTGTGTTTCTTGGTTGTTTGTATATAATATACATAGATATATACTGTATTGTATATACTGTGCATTTTATATTTAATATTTTTTTTACTGCTATTTTATTGCTTTTTATTATTTTATTATTATCTTATTGCTTCCTGTATGCTGCTGTAGCGAAAAAAAATTCCCCTTGGGGATTAATAAAGTAACTACCTACCTACCTACAGTCTGTGGTTGTTACCAGTGTCCTCTCATCAATTTACACTAGCCCCTCCCACTCCTGCTGCCCACACTCAAATCTCTCATTTAACTTTTGTTCAGAGGCACTGTGGTGAACTCTGAGGTCCTGACCCTTCACATCAAGAAACCAGGACCCCCCCCCCCCCACACACACACACACACAGGTCTCCCCTCCCCCTGTCATACCAGACATTCCTCCATGGAGCAGATTCTCCTCCATCCACTGCTCTGCTCTGTTTACATAGAGAGGGAGACAGAGAGAAATAAGGAGAGGAGACCTTCCTCCTCCTCCTCAGCCATCACACTGTCCCTCCATCTTCCCCTCTCCTGTTTGCTTTCCTCTCACTGACACAGTAGCCAGCTGTTCCCTACAGCTCTGCCTGACCTTTTAAACTTCTCTCAGTTCCTCTCCTCCTCCTCTTACTCTGTGCTCATCTGCTTCTTCATCTCTTCCTATTACTCTCTTCAGTATGCAAACAAAGTGCTCTGCTTTTTACAGAAGGTTTTAATATTTTCCTGAAGCATACAGCTCCTAAAGGAGAGAACTGGTGCTGATCACAGATTAAATATAAAAGTGTTCGTAGCTTCCAGGTCTGTAAAATGGTTCCGATGCAGAAGTGTCTTAAACTGCAATACTACCGAGTGCCACTAGAGGTCGACTCCAAAAAGCCTCCAGCTCCATAGACTCCCATTCAACTTCTCTCATCAAATCCAAAGTGAATAAAATGTGTCCATCAGTTATCTCGGTGTTGTTAGCTAAAGTCACTCCTTCTTATTAGTTTTCTGGAGGTCCATCTGAAAATAATCCCTCATTCATTAGAAAAGAAGATTCAAGAAGACCTGTTTTTGTGGGCGTGTCTGTTTGATTGACAGAGTGCAGTCAGGTTACAGCTATCGGTGGGCGGGACGTAGTATTGTCAGGTTTCCAATCAGATCAGTCAGATCCACCGCTGGCTCCTCCCCCAGCTCGTCCAAATATGGTCACTTCCTTCTCCAAACTGCTCCAAACAGAATCTGAACTGGAGGCTTCATAATGTTCACAAACCAACGGGTCACTGATGGTTGCTGGTTGGTGCTGACTCATCTATACCTCATCTTTATGTGTCTCAAAAGGCAAAGATATTAGTCTGTATATAACTTATATAATTCACTGGACAAAATATCTAAAACATTTTAAAGAGGTGTGCGTGGAGCTCGGAGAAAACCTCGGTCCAAACTCAGCAAATCCTGAAATAAATAAAGGACCACATCCGCTGCTGTAATCAATCACAGCCTGACTTATCCAATAAAACCAGCTCCACATCTACTGGATGCAGCGGGACAATACTGTACGACAACAGTGACTCTACAGCGGGCAGCAAACGGAGATTTTGGACATGAATCAGCATCATCACTGGCAGGTATACAGTTACAGTGATCTTGTTAACATACGTAATGTGTGCCACTCTAATAAAGCAGTAAATGTAAAGCACTATATAAGGCTGCAATTCAAATATCATTCTCATTGTTGAGTTGTTTTTTGGATTGATCTTTGGGTGTTTGACACGACAAAATATTCACTGTATTGTGAATCATGTCGCAGACTAGCAGCTGTAATCTGACAACAAAAAAAGGACAAAAATTAGTATTATTGTAATAGCTGCTGATTATTTTTTGTTGTTGTTAATCAACTCATTAAATAAATGAATGATTGTGGCCGTGATTTTAGTTTTTAGCTTTAGTTTTGTCCTCAGAATAAAAGTAAAGAGCAATAACAGGAGACGATCTTTTGAAATCCCTAGAATGAAGTGATGACCTGATCATACATGATATGTTATGTAATGATATCATACATGCAGTGTGACCAGAGGTCTGCTGGCTGTGATAACTCATGTTTTGCCACGGTTCAGTTTATCAGTCCTCCATCAGCGGCTGTAATCACTCCTCTAATCTGTGTCCACATGTTCAGGTTTTACAAGGTGAGAAGGAAGGTCAGCTTTATTGTAATTATGCAATCCAGCTCTGCACAGTATCATGTGTTTGTAGCACCCTCGTGCTCCTTCAAACCTGAACACTGTCAGACAATGTCTGTCTCATCAGATAAATGAAAATATGTCATAACGTCGCTCCTGTAAATCCAGTGCTGCCATAAAGCAGCGGCTGACCTGATGTGACCGTAGTTACAGCTTTAATTTCATCCCCTCGATAAACAACACGCAACTTTCAGCTTTTTCATTGTCCTGTGGTGACATCATCATCATCATCATCATCATCATCATCATCATCATCAGTTCAAGCTGCAACCATCTGTCAATTAATTTACAATAATTTAAAGAAATAAAGATTTGATGTTTTTAAGCCCTACCTGATAAAGGAATAAATCTGTCATCACTTCCTGTGATAATAATCATGCTGCACATCACAGACATATTTTAGTTCTCATCTTTTTTTAATTTATTTATTGAACTTAAGAGAACCATGAGGCTCAAAGTTCCTAAAAGCTCTTAAAAGCTGCGTATGTTTCCAGAATTAGATGCTGTTTAATTCATGATTATTCAACACATAGACCTGCTGGATGCACACAAACAACTTCAAGTGTGTATAAAACTATTTTAAAATACAGTAAAATGTAATCACTTCCTTTGATAATAAATATTTAATTCGCATTTTAATGTGAAGACCACATTTCACTTCCTGTTTCTCCTCTTGTTCCGTTTTTTTTGGTGATGAAAACAGGAGCAGACTTTCTGATTGGAAATGAGGAGTTATTTTTGGTAATAAAGTAATTAACTGGATTTTTCTAGACTCTGTTAAACCCGGTTTATTATCACTGCTAATGATTATCATCTGATGTAAATCCATCAGGTCTGACGCTACGTTCAGACTGACAGCCCAAATCTGATTTCTGTAAAAAAAAAAAACACACATGAAATGTGCGTCTGGATGCTCCGCCGGCTCAGATCCGATGTCTTGCGTCATTCGCAATGTGACACACGATGATGACGTCATTTTCAGAGAGACAGAATCGGTGCTACCGCTGGCAGAGCTATCAGGAAGGGTAGGTATTCACGCTGTAGAGGACACCGACAACAACAGTCCATGAACAGAAGCAGAAATAAACTGACACTTCTGAGGCATCGTACGTCGTTACCACAGCAACCCATTCAGATCGGTTGGTGAAGTCTGGATCAGGCTGGACACAACAAATCTGATCTGTTCACCTGCAAAGAAAAGTGCAGATAGTCTGTCTTGAAGATCTGATCGGAGAATAAAATCAGATTTGCCTGCAGTCTGAACTTTATATCACAATCTCAGTATTAACAGACAGTATAGAGAACGTCCTGATCTCACATGAAGTACAAATCCAACTCACCATTATGGATGAAATAAGATTTGAATGTCTGTCTCATCAGATAAATGAAAGTATTTCATAACGTCGCTGCTGTAAATCCAGTGCTACCATAGAGCAGCGACTGACCTGATGTGACCGCAGTTACAGCTTTAATTTCATCCCCTCGATAAAAGACACACAACTTTCAGCTGTGGTGACATCATCATCATCATCATCATTACAGTTCAAGCTGCAATTCACTGGTCAATTAATTTACAAGTTGAAGAATAAGAAAATGTTCCATTTTTCGGTTTGTCAAGTGTGAGAATCTACTGCTTTATGTTTTATTGCTTTTGCTGGTCTGATATCACAGAATACTGAACTTCTGGAGGTTTTGTTTCGTATCAGGTTGTATCACCTCAAACAAACCACAATTTAACTGAGCAAAAAAAATAATTCAATTTTTATGGGAAACAAAGAAACATAAATATGAGAGGCAACAAGCAGAGGAGGACATGGTTGGAGTGCAGCTCATATTTAGGACGTCTACTGACATCACATCCTGCTCATCACTAGAAATATCACTCCACCTTCTCAATGGGAAAATAGAATTACAATTGAATTTCAAATAAGATGTTATGTAATGTCGTTTTTACTTGTCATTATTAAATGTGACCCATTTGGTGAAATCAGGTCTCTTTTGGTCCTTTTTGGTCGCTCCGAGCACCCGTACCGTAACACCACGGATAGTTGCGCACATAAAATCCTAGCGGCGGCTAGCTGGACCGGTTTGGTTTTAACACAAACGGTGCTAAAATCTTAAAAACACATGAGTCCATGGATATCTTTGTTTATCAGATATCTTTGTTCATCAGATATCTAGGTGGTTGCTAAGGGTCGGACTACTTCCTGGAGTAGTCAACATTGCGTACGTTACATAAGAGTCTACTAATTGTTTCCCAGTTGTTAGTCACACCCCGTGTGTTGCCATGGAAACTGAGATCGCAGCAACAGAAAGGTTTTGTATTTTGAGAGTCCTGACTGCATCACTGTCGTGCCAATAAAGAAGTTAAAACGTAAAACTCCGGCTCAACAAACGCCATTAAAACTTTAAAAACGCAGCTTCATCCTGAGACGTTTTCAGTTCTTTGGACTTTCTTTAGAGGAACTTCCTCCACAACTAAAGAGGTTCAGAGGCCTTTTTCTGTTTGTATTCTCACCACCAACAGGAACTGTGAGATGACATCACTGCTGCCGTGGCGACGCTCCGCCTCTTATTTCTCTCATTGAGGAAGTGTTTCAGTTTTCTTGATCTGGTTTAAATTCATGAACATTTTTCACCAGTTTGAAGATCCAAAGTGTTTCATTCAATAAAAACAAATGGAGCGGTTTAAATTGATCATAATTACATTCAAGGTGTTATCAGCTGATTCACTTGAAGCCTCGTTATGATCCGCTGTCATCTGCGTTGTCAGTTTAATCATTACGGGTTAATAGAAACGCAACACTTCCTGTATTTTTCAAACTAAAAGCCCTTTCATAACAAGGCTTTTATTGTGAAACATTTGCAGGAACCTGTCGATCACACTTTACGTGAAACATCCAGAACAACCTGCGGTGCTTCCAACGGCATCCCACCGCTGCAGCAGCATGTCAGCGGAGCCACTTCTCATATGAATCTTTGTTGAATACAAGTCACGCTTTATTTCCTCCGATGTTTACAGACTAAATAAATCTTGCACATCTGTTGTCGGTCCATTTCTCAGTATCGTGTGTCTCCAGTTGAAACTTTCTTCTTTTGTTTTAAACTTCATTGGCAGCTGTAGTTTACTGTTCGCTTCCCGTTGTCGGTTGTCTGTGTTCCTGTGTGTGTCACCACAGTTCCCATGGTAATGGGGGGGAGTATCCAGACAGAGGGAGGAGCTAAAACAAAAGTCACATAAAACAGACTTAACCCCTCCCACCGTTCTAAAAACTGTAAAATAGTTACTGAGGTGTGAAAACGCCTTTTGAGGTGTTTGTTCTGCACATCCAACATCTCCGATTGTTGATCTTTTATGCCACAGTTGCGTAAACTGTTGGATTATCTATGATTTAATGACCCATGCCTGATCTGTTATTTGATCCTTTATCACTCCAATAAAACTCTTCTTTCTCGTCTTGAATGAGCATCAAACACGTGAAGATGTGACATGAGAGGAGAAATAAATGCAGACATGAGACATTATGATATAATAGAAATAATGAGTTCATAACCAGCTTTTACGCACACACACACACACACACACACACACACACACACACACACACACACACACACACACACACACACACACACACACACACACACACACACACACACACACACTCAGGTTGTCTTATATCCCTCATATTCCCAGACAAACTGTGAGTGTGTGTGTGTGTGTGTGTGTGTGTGTGTGTGTGTGTGTGTGTGTGTGTGTGTGTGTGTGTGTGTGTGTGTGTGTGTGTGTGTGTGTGTCCCACAGACAGAGAGAGGTCATTCAGTGCGGAGAAGTGATGACTGGGCAGCTGACACAGGAAAGAAAGAGGCAGATAGAAGGAGAAATAAAGAGAGGGAGAGATGTAGGTCACTTCCCAATTGTCAGTGAGTCATTGCCCTGGATCACACACACACACACACACACACACACACACACACACACACACACACACACACACACACACACACACACACACACACACACACACACACACACACACACACAGTGGACCACTATCCCCCACCAGCCTCTGCTTATACTTCGCTGCTGAATATGTGTACTGCCTGCGTCTGTGTACGGCCTTTGACCTTTGAACTTGTTTGACACTCTCCATTCCAGTCATGCAAAAAGACACACACACACACACACACACACACACACACACACACACACACACACACACACACACACACACACACACACACACACACACACACACACACACACACATCCACTGAGGGCCGTCCTTCCTGTCTTTACAGCCTGGATTTATGAGCAGTCCTCTGCTGCTCCTGAACGCCCCTCGTCTCCGTGTTCCAGAGTCCACTTGGTCCCCCTCCCTCTTTATGACTTTAAGTCTGTTGAGCAAACAGCCGCCGTGTCACAGTGACATCACCACATTATCACCCTCAGGTTACTGTCTGGCTGCGGGGCTGACCGTCTCTAACATGTGACGCTGGGGAGGGGCAGAAAAAAGGTTGTGTGTTTGTCCGAGGTGTAACACACACTTACAGACTGGTTGAAATCACAGACTGGATATAAAAGTGTTCGTAGCTTGCAGGTCTGTAAAATGGTTCCAATGCAGAAGTGCTTTAAGCTGCAATACCACCGAGTGCCACTAGAGGTCGGCTCCAAAAAGCCTCCAGCTCCATAGACTCCCATTCAACTTCTCTCATCAAATCCAAAGTGAATAAAATGTGTCCATCAGTTATCTCGGTGTTGTTAGCTAAAGTCACTCCTTCTTATTAGTTTTCTGGAGGTCCATCTGAAAATAATCCCTCATTCATTAGAAAAGAAGATTCAAGAAGACCTGTTTTTGGGGGCGTGTCTGTTTGATTGACAGGCCTGTGGTGCAGTCAGGTTACAGCTATCGGTGGGCGGGACGTAGTATCGTCAGGTTTCTAATCAAATCAGTCAGATCCACCGCTGGCTCCTCCCCCAGCTCATCCAAATATGGTCACTTCCTGCTCCAAACCGCTCCGAACTAGCAAAGATGGTGACGGACAGAATCTGAACTGGAGGCTTCATAATGTTCACAAACCAACGATGATCTCACTGTCTCTGACCTTCCTCCTTCAGTCCACCTTAAACATCAGTCCACCTTAAGTGAGCCTGCTCAGGGTTCCCTTCACCATTTGTCACGAACTTCCGAGCTCACGTTCCTTCACAGCAGGAGGTAAGTAGACACGGTAACCTCTCAGCTGCTGTGAACAAACCGTTTCTGTGCACCTCAGTTACAACGGTGTGAAAACCTGTCTGGTGCCTGCAGATACATCCAGACCTCTGAGCAGGACATTCATCAGGAGTGCACACAAAAAATACCACGCGTGTTTCTCCTCCGCTGCTTCAGCTCCATCCTCGAGGAAACCCTGATATGACTCCATCAAGTTCTCAGAGCCATAATAAACTATCGAGCACCAAACGAATGTCAGCCACTCATTCATTCATCACAAACTTCCTTTTTAAAATTATTTATTTAGGATGAACCAACATTTAAAAAGACAAAGTTTGACTTCCTTTAGGAAATAAAACATTTATATTCCTCCAAACAAAATATCATAACGTGTGTAACTCTGGCATCATTTTAGAGACTCTATTTTGAAACATCTCAATATTAGTCCAATTTTTTTTTAAAGGGAACTCAATTTTATGAGTAAATTTCTTTCTGACACTGAGGTAAAGTGACTGAGACAACTTTTTTGGCCAGTCACTTATTTTTTTCTTTATAAGTTTAAATAGAGCTTTAATTACAAACAACCATTTAATAACCATCCTCTCTGCAGGGCTCCAGCAGACGGTCGCTCACAGCTTCACTTTTCTTTAATGTGATTCAGATCCACTCTGAAGCCCAGGTTTTGTCCCGCCCCTTCTTCCCTGTGATTGGACAGCTATCACCGTGACCAGCCAAAGTTAAACATTTTCCAACCCTCGGAGACTGGAAAGAAACGCAGCAGCACAGATTGAATCACTTAGCACCTTCTCACGCTGCCGGCGCTCATTCAAAAATGTTTTTTTTTTAAATACGCTGTGTCTTCGGGAAAAAGCCTTTTGATGGACACAAACTTTAGGGAGTTGCAGCGGTGGCAGAGTGTCGGCTGAAATTGGCGAATGCTGATTGGTTAAAAATGAACCTCCAATCTGGTCTACGCCCAGTACGATTCCCGATGGAGCGTACCCAGACGTAGACATTCACTGCTTTAAAAAACACAAAATAAAATAAAATAGAAACCTTCCACGGGACTCTGATGTAAAGAAAATCAAAACGAGTACTTTATTCCACCGTCTCGGAAATATTTCCTCACAAGCGGGCCAACTTAAGTCATCTTGCTCAGTAAACACACTACGGTGGGAAAACCACGTGGCTCGGTCCTCCGTTGACTTGAAACTGAACAAACAAAGCTGAAACTCACGAAACTACGCACAAGAACCGGCTTTCTTAAAGTGACAGTAACACAACACATCATTGCTTTAGATCAGGGGTGTCAAACATACGGCCCGTGGGCCGGATCCGGCCCGCCAGGGGGTCCAGCTCGGCCCACCGGATGACTTTGCTAAGTGTGAAAATTACAGAAAGACATAAATTGCATTTCTATGAGAATATGGAGGTTTATGAGTACAAACATTTTGTAATTGTTTTTAATCGATCCAGTAATTGCTTCAAAAACAGCGTAAATGCGATGTCTGCTCCGGAGGCAGAAGCGCTCGTTGCCACAGGCAGCAGCGCTCGCTACTCGTTTTGTGACGCGTTTGACGTCAAACGCGTCACAAAACGAAGGAATCTGCAGAGGAGAGCCCAGGCGGATAAACAGTGGGTTGATGTTTGAGTTTTTGGTCTTTATGTTTCTAGTTTATTGTAGAAAGACCTTAAAATAGGGTTTATCATCCAAAAACCTTCACCGATGATTTAAACATAGAGAAATATTGTCGTTATTATGCTACGATTTTACTGGTCTGGACCACTTGAGATCAAAGTGGGCAGTATGTGGCCCCTTAACTAAAATAAGTTTGACACCCCTGCTTTAGATAAACTATTCACCAAAACACAAGCTGCATTTACCAATAAACAGGTAAACATGATTTGGCTCCTACAATAAACCTAAAATAGACACGCTGCTGCAGATAATAGATATAGATATAGTAGATATGCAAACCTGAGAACTAATGTAGGAGCACAGTGTGTGGGCTGAATACAAGGTGGATATAAAGAGTGTTGACATGACCTTCAACCTACATCGTACTGCCGTGTGCCGCCGGCCCGATTACACAACAGAGCGAAAACCCGATTTCATTAATAACTTTCTATTCACATGCAAACACGCAGCATTTCCTGGAGCAGTTTCACAATAAAAGCCTCTAACCGGCTTGTCGATGGAAAGGTTTTTGGTCGGACGGCACGGTCATCTCTATCAACACGGATGCCTGTCACTCAGCGAGTCAGTCAGTCACATCATTGGTCCGGCAACTGCTGCAACTTCATGTTTCCTGTATTTCAAATTAAAAGCTCTCATTTCAAATTAAAAGTCCTCAAGCGTTTCATATTCAGTTCCGTCCCTTTCCGAGTCTTATATGAAACAGCTGTCTTTGCACACACACACACACACACACACACACACACACACACACACACACACACACACACACACACACACACACACACACACACACACACACACACACAAAGACACACAAAAACACCAATACGTCTGTTAAAACTCAGTATCAATATTTTGAAAACTGGTTTCAGTGATTTTAAAAGATGTTTCAGGGCTTGTATGTTTAAAAAACCTTTTTAACATTTCATTGTTTTAAAAAGAGGTGTCAGTGTTTTCAGATGCATATCTAGTATCTAGTAAATACTGCGGTCTCCCGCTGGTTTGCACCTTATCTTTGTACACAAGAAGCACAAACACACATAAAGTATAAATATGTATGTAATAAATAGTCTGAATAAAGCTAGTTTTCTTTATTTAACACATGTTGTCATTAGGTAAAAAGTCAGCGTAGCGCCCTGCAGTAATGTTGTTCCGCTTGATTCCTAATAAGCAGTATGAAACACACTCCTAGTGCGATGTGCAGTTATATATCGATGCCCTATAAAATACCAAATAGTCTGTGACACACTGAAAACCCTTCTCATTTTACAAGTAACTGCAATTTAATTAATAATTAATTAACTGTTTGGTCTATAAAATGTCTGTTAATAGTACCAAAAAAAAAAAAAAATCCAACAGCCAGAGATCCAAAGACAGAAAATAAGAACACTTCAGAGGCTGATAACTACAAATATTCCTCTGATTAATTCATGAATCGTGACATAGTTACATAAATCAAGTCACCTGTGTAGTTTATGTTTAGGACGGATAAACCGGTGCTCATTAGAAGCACTAAGCTGCAGCTCAGGATGAACTAGATTTGGTGCAGGCGGAGTACGGGCAGCTCCGGTGACCTACTGAGACCGTTTAAGCCTCTCCACACAAACAGAATCAGAAGAGACAGCACGGGACTGCAGGTCTCCTCCAAACGCTGAGTGTCAGCAGCATTTAAGGTCCGATAGAAAGGTCCTTGGTCAGAGCATGAAAACGCACATCAGCAGAAGAGGAACAGCACTGCAGCCAAGAATGAAGCCAAGTGGCCCAAAACCCAAAGAGAAGGCCCTCTGTAACACTCCTGTATCAGAGGGTTATCTTATCAAAACCCTCTGGCATAGCAATGGTGATTAAAACAGGAATGAACAACTCAGACAGGCTGCAAGGAACCAACAATAGAAATGAGACTAGTTAAGTAAAGCTGAGTGACTCTACATGCTGCAATCTGTGTTCACTTCCATCTACAAAGTTATCAGGGCAGAAACAACCATTTTTAAATTAATTATATTCTGACTAATGCTGCTGTGCCCTGCAGGTATTTGTTGTAAACATAACAAATGACATAATTTTTTTCTCAGTGGGACTCACAGTGGCTGGATCCACTCCAGTGCCTTCCTGTCACCAGTGACCCTCCGAACGGACGCTGCAGGCCGCCAACGCCGGGCAGGAGCCCCTTCTCCGGGCCGAGCCCCGGGGGTCGGTGGTAGTAGTCCATGCTGAGGAAGGAGCCCGGGCTGGGGCTGCTGGGGCTGGGGCTCAGACCCACCACATCCACGCTTTCGTACATCCCCGAGAGGAAAAGGGTTTGATCTGTCTGTGTGCCCGGCAGAGGAACAAAACAAAACAAAACAAAAAATCAAAGCGTCCTGGACGGCGACGGGAGAAAAGAGGATGAGGAGGAGTTTACATCTTCATAATAGACCGACAGCAGGAGGAGGAGGAGGAGGAGGAGATGACCGGTGACCTCTCAGCTCCCCGGGGGCACGAGCACGAGCACAACTTTACCGTCCTTCGCGTCGTTTTCACGCGGACAGAGATTCGTTTTACGGTCCAAACGCTACAAGTGCTCCGACAGAAAAAAGAGGTCAACCGGGGAGGAGAAACGCGGTGAGATTACGTTACTACACCATCACAGATGTCGGGAGACCTCAACGTGCGGCTCCCGCGTGCGTCCGGAGGCAGGTCGCGGTTTGACAACTGAACTGTATTATAAGGTGCTAATCCGTGAAGCGACCACGGAGGACGGTCTGTTCCACAGCCCGCACAGCGTGTCCTTAAAGCACCTGCGTGCTTGTCGGTGAATGCCGCCTTTCGCCGAAAAAGTAGAGAGAGGTTCGGTCGGTCGGTCGGTCGGTCGGTCGGCCGGTAGGGTGCTCGAAGCGGCTCGCGCGGCGCCAACGGAGCAGCCCGGACACGTTAACGAGCCGCCGTCACAGATGACTTCCAAGTTGCCGCTGTTTTCTGTGAAAGCAGCGGAAGATGCGGAGGTGAACGCGGCGGCGGCGCCGAGGTGGGTCCGAAGAGATGTCCGAGGCTTGTTGTGCGCGCGCCGCTTGTTGCTGCTTGTTGACGTCCAGCAGCGGAACAGGCAGGAGTGTCCTGTGGTAACCTCCGGTCTGCACCCGACGGCCTCGCGCTCCTCTCTCTCTCTCTCTCTCTCTCTCTCTGGTGGATGAGGGACAACTGCTGCGCACGAGCTCCACCTACCTGTCCTACCCCACGTGCCTTCAGTAGAATCTGCTGTTAAAATGTGGCTAAAATGATTAATAATACTACTATTACTCCGAGTATACTTCCATGACCACAAACCATGATATTGTAATGGTATAAAAAAATATAGTTATTTTTTGTATCATCATTATGACAAATGTTACATACTTACGTGTATCACCTGTTTAAGGTCCTGTGTATGACGTACGGTGCTGAGTGCAGTCCTATACTTGTAGTGTTTCCACTTTAAGGTACTTTACACTTCCACTGCACCACATTTGAAAGACAAATATTATTCTTTTAAATCCAATACATTTATCTGAGTACTTATTATGACACCATTATTTTTTTTTCTTTATACAAACTGTATAATTATGGAATAAATAAGCAAACTCTCCCAGGAATAAAATAAATACACTGAAAGTTTTTAAACATAAACGAAAAACAAAAACAAACTCAAAAGCACAAATGACTATGGAAATATGAGAGTTTTTAAAAAGTGCTACATTTGATTACGTATTCATTCCCCAGTGAAGAAACATGTGAACGATAAATTCATAGCAGAAACCCAGAGAAGGCTATAATTATATTATGTCAATAATTAAACAGGTGAAGGACAGTAGCTCTTTGGTGTCCTTTCCCTCTCGGTCTCTCTCTCTCTCTGTGTGTGTGTGTGTGTGTGTGTGTGTGTGTGTGTGTGTGTGTGTGTGTGTGTGTGTGTGTGTGTGTGTGTGTGTGTGTGTGTGTGTGTGTGTGTGTGTGTGTGTGTGTGTGTGTGTGGTGTTCTTAAAGAGGTCAGACAAAAATCACATGGCAGCTTTTTGTTTACAACCCTTCACTTGCCTGACCTCTCTGTGTGGTGACAGAAAATCACAAAGAGCCCCGTGACCCACAGAATCTGTCATTTAAAGCAGTTGCACAGGCACATGTAGAGGCACATTATCACCCGTCCGTGCATTCATGCATACACACACACACACACACACACAGTCTCACACACACGCAGCCTGAACCGTGTCCCTATAAGTGAGAGCGTGTCCTTGCTGTGGGGCCTCTCTGTATTGATTAGCTGCTGGTTAAAATATGAGCGCAGACAGGGGAAACATATCACATTCATTGCCGCCTGTTAATCGATGCGAGGCATTTAATCTATGGGAACCACAGCGGCGGGGGCGAGGTGAGAAGGGGGAGAGTGGGTGGGCGGCGACAAAGAGCAGAGGGATGATGATGATGATGATGGAGATGAGAATGAGGGTTAGCGGGTTGAATGTGAATGCAGCAGCACTGCGCGCCGATGAATGGGAGTGGAGAGGGCAGATGAAAAGGCAGAAATATGCATTTTCTGGGAAAATCAAAAGGAGCCCAATGACAGTGTGACATGAAAAAGTAAAAAGATATATTTCCACTTGTGGCAGGTCCACAGCTCGTAAGTCTTAATGCAGAGACACTTCTAGTGATGTGGATATAAAGAGAAATATTTTCTGTTCCATTATTGTAGATTTCACCCACACACATCCACACAAAACAACAACACACAGTGACTAATTGATATTTGCTGATAAATCCAGTGAGATGCTTGCAATCTTTAAAATGTTGATTAAATATGTGTAACATAGAACAACAGGTGAAGCCTTCTAAATCGAAACACACTTTATTGAAGCATCAGTCAGTTTGTGCTTTTGTGAGGACCTGATGCAGTCTGAACCATTACCATGACCTTACCCCAGTTACTTCTACACACAGACACCATGACATACTGGTTTATAGCTACAATCCAGACAAACAGTTCAAGAATGACAAAGTTCAGCAGTCCTCAGACAATGTCCGAGAGATGGAGGAGATGGAAGGTGGAGGTGTGGAGGAGATGGAGGGTGGAGGTGTGGAGGAGATGGAGGGTGGAGGAGATGGAGGAGATGCAGGGTGGAGGAGATGGAGGGGGAAGAGATGAAGGAGACGCAGGGTGGAGGAGATGGAGGGGGGAAGAGATGGAGGCGACAGAGGGTGGTGAACCTTTTTTTTTTCAAAGGAAGTCAGTGAACTTCGTTTTTTTTACTGATTTTCGACGAACAGGAAGTGAATGTGTTTGTGTGTTTGTGTGTGTGTGTGTGTGTGTCTGACATACTTTATCCCACTGTGTCAACCAACCAAAAATAAACACACACACACAAGTGAGCCACACCGTTACATGTTTCTTTATGACCGTGACCACGTGTTTGAACACGTGTGTCAGTCTCAACTGATCTGCTGTTGACGTGGAAACGGAAACGTGTTCGACAAATGTGTTATGATGTGAGATGTAACAGGACCCAAACGCAGGCACACAGACTCTGGTATCAGTTCAAAACACAGTCTTTATTGAAACACAGGTGTTACCTACAGTCTATTTCCTCCCGAGTCGGGAGGGCAACTCAACCGACTCGCACCGGGGAGGTGAAGCTGGCAGGACAGCAGACAGTACCACTGGTAGGACAGCGGACAGGACAGCTGGTAGGACCACTGGTCGGACAGCGGACAGGACCGCTGGTGGGACAGCGGGTGGGACAGAGTCTATTTCCTCCCGAGTCGGGAGGGCAACTCAACCGACGATGTCGACATTGCAAATTTGGTGAACTTATAGACATAAAACTACAAATCTGGTATCCTCAGTGGGAATATTCACTTTAGAGGTGATCTCTGAGATCTGATGAACAAACTTCAAATCCATCAGATTCCTCCATAAAGATGAAAGAGAGTCGACTCCAAACCACACATTCTATTTAAAAGTGTTCGTAGCTTCCGGCTGTGAAACACGAGTCTGATGCAGAAAGCGCCTTGTAAACAAACACACATAGGAAATAAACATAATATTATAATTTGTGTCTTACAGTGTTTACTAGAATCAAGTCAAGTCTGTTTTAATCATACAGCCGAATGTGACCGATTTCTCTCCAGTGGTTTTTAACATTCGTCAAAAAGGCTAAAAACACCGAGCTGAAAATCCTCTGGCAACAAAAAGACAAATTAAAGAACCACACTGCACTAAAAACTACACGTATTAATTGTAAAATTAAAAATGTTTGATGTCTGATTTTGAATGGGTTTTTTTTAGGTTTTTTTTAGGTCAAATATATAACTTTTGGTCCAAATCAGCTGTGGTTTTATTGATGAATGAATTCCTCTTTTTGTACATGCTGTGAAGAGGAAGTAAAATGAACTAAAATAAAGGAGATGAGGAGAAACAGAGGAAGAGGAGGGTTGTTAGCAGATGAAATGAAGGATCCTGCTGATAGTAACTGTTTCTCCTCCATTATTCATCCCACAGCTGGGCTGTAAGTAGGTTAAACTTTCACAGATAGAAAGAGAAATGAGGAAAAGATGGAGCTTCAGAGTGGCTGAAACAAAGAAATAACAAGAGGAAGAGAGAGGAAGTGAAGGATGCTTGATGGACAAGATCACAGAGCGTGAACGGAGGAGAGAGAGCGACAAGAAGGGAAAAGATAAAACAAAGATGGATAAATGTGGTGAAGAGATTTAAAAAAAAAAAAAAAAATTGTGCACTGGGGGACAGAAAGGAACAAGGAAACACCCACATGCATGTAAAGAGACGTTTATGGTTGACATCACTCGCCATTTACAGCACAGACATGATCATGCAATGTTGGACGGAGGCAGAACTTGTGTACGAGCACAGCAGGCGTCCTCTGGTGAACTGCAGCTTCAACTGTCAGGTGATCATCCATGAAGTTGATAGCGTCCTCAAAGTTAACATATTGCTAACGGTATAATCCACAAGCTCTCGATATCGTCGTTGGTTTGTGAACGTTATGAAGCCTCCAGTTCAGATTCTGTCCGTCACCATCTTGCTAGTTCGGAGCGGTTTGGAGCAGGAATTGACCATATTTGGACGAGCTGGGGGAGGAGCCAGCGGTGGATCTGACTGATCTGATTGGAAACCTGACGATATTACGTCCCACCCACTGATAGCTGTAACCTGACTGCACCACAGGCCTGTCAATCAAACAGACACGCCCCCAAAAACAGGTCTTCTTGAATCTTCTTTTCTAATGAATGAGGGATTATTTTCAGATGGACCTCCAGAAAACTAAGAAGAAGGAGTGACTTTAGTTAACAACACCGAGATAACTGATGGACACATTTTATTCACTTTGGATTTGATGAGAGAAGTTGAATGTGAGTCTATGGAGCCGGAGGCTTTTTGGAGCCGACCTCTAGTGGCACTCGGTGGTATTGCAGCTTAAGACACTTCTGCATCGGAACCATTTTTCAGACCTGGAAGCTACGAACACTTTTATATCCAGTCTGTGGTTTCAACCAAAGCACCTGAGATGGTTGAACATCTGTCTGTATGTGTGTCGGTGTGTGTGTTCCTGTTGGTGTGTGTGTTGGTGTGTGTGTGTGTTCCTGTCGGTGTGTGTGTATTCCTCCTCAAGTGTTTAATCGTTGGTGTATCAGAACCACTTTGTGTTAATGTGCTGCTGCAGACTAGAGGCGGTCACACAGTTCACAGCATTGCGTGTCACATGTTGGTCACGGCCAGTATGTACTGTGCATGTGTTTGTGTATGTAGTGTGTGTGTGTGTGTGTGTGTGTGTGTGCGTACGTTATCTTGTGTGCTTGTGCGTACAAAGCTTCATTTAATATATAAATAGCAAAGCGTGTAAAGTGCACGTCAAGGCCAGCGGCGTGCTGCGGATTTATGTATATGTTTGTGCCTTCTTTATATATATATAGATACACGATGATGCTTCTGCGGTTTGTATGTGTGTGTGTGTGTGTGTGTGTGTGTGTGTGTGTGTGTGTGTGTGTGTGTGTGTGTGTGTGTGTGTGTGTGTGTGTGTGTGTGTGTGTGTGTGTGTGTGTGTGTGTGTGTGTGTGTGTGTGTGTGTGTTGTGCCCTGCCGGTGGTTATCCCTTTGTTGACATTATTAACGGGTCAGTGAGCGGTGAATCCGAGATGTAAAAAGTGCAACACGGAGCTTCTTCTCTGGTTTATGGTTGAATCGGAGCGAGGTGAGAAATGAAAGCTGGAAGTACGCATGTATAACATATTAGTGTTACATATAAAGAACACATTGAAATATAAGTTTGAGGATGCACAGCACAGATGGTGAAGAGCATCAGTATTTGTTCTGATTCAAACCCCATGTTACAGTATATGTAACACAATGGTGGTGACAATCTATGTAATATATGAATACAGAAAAATACATAACACAAAGTCAATAACTGGAAAAAGGACAAAAAAAGGATCCAAGTCAAATCGAATGAAACAAAACTACCGACAGATTATACCATAATTTGCGATCACAAAATAATATTATACTGTACATAAATCCCGTGGTCTTTTACCGTTCAGACATTTCTGAAATCACTTTTAAAAGCTGCATTTATAAACCAACTGTTTGGATTAACTGGGTGCAATGGAGCAAACCGTGGAATGTGTTACAATGAAACTATAAATTAATAAACTTAATCTTCAACATACTCATGGTAAACATACCGAGGTGGATAAAATGTCTTTTTTCATGTGCGACAGCAAGATTTTGGTTTTCCACAGAATAAAAACAAAGCTCTGAAAATAAATTAAATTCATATTTATTCCACAAACGTCTTCTGATATTGTCGAGACAAGATTACTGATGACTCACAGAAGTGGAGATAAATATCTGAACCAGAAAGATAGTTCAAGAAAAATAATTGTCAGTCTAATTAGTGTTGCAGGAATCTTCAATAATGTTCATTCAGCATAATTAAGAGGAGAAAAGTGATAATTGTGCAGTAAAAAAAAGAGGAAGAGAAGAGAAAGGATTCATCTATAATATATTTATTTTTACTTTTCGTATATTCTGCAGCTCCCCTTACAGAGTATTTACTGTTGCATGTAGTATGTGTACAACTGGGACATACTGCTTCGTTTTAAAAATGCACCTTGACCTTTGACCCTCTTGGTTGTATCCGTCGTTATCCGCAGCGCAATGTTTGAAGTAAAAAGAAAAAGGATGCGATTTGGAACGAGTATGCTTCCTTTTAATGATTCTTCTTCTTCTTCTTCTTCTTCTTCTTCTTCTTCTTCTTCTTCTTCCTCCTTTTGTGGGTGGCGCATCAGCGCCACCAACTCTCCTGGCGGCTCAGTCGATGTATCGTATCTTCCGTTGCAAAGGACTGTGGGTCAGAACATCAAGAGTATCACGCTGACCTGCAGAATAAGACTGGATGTAGTAGAACATCCTGGTACTTTTAGGGTCTGATTTACTAAAGGTTTCTGTGTGTAAAATCACCTGCAAACTCCAAACCACCCGCAAAAAAATGTCTTAGCAGATTTACCAACGAAGTGCAGTGAGGATTGCATCTTTCAAATGTGCAATTTTAATACATGTTGTCCATTTTGGGTGTTTGCCTGCATACATATGTAATATTGGGGGTTTCTACCTGAAGGTGCTAAATACTGGGAGGGAAACATGCAAATAGAACAATTTATCACCCACAATGATATTTACTAAACCTGAAAGTAGAAATAGGAGAAGTGATTGTTGTGTATTTTAGCACGACTGAAAGGGAAGTATTAATCAATATTCAATAATCAGTATTAATTAATTAATGAAAGTGCGCAAATCTGGCGAGACAGCTGCTCTTATTGTGGTGAGAAGGAGACACAGAGAAACCAAAGAATACATAGAACGTGATGGAAACATTTTTGAGATGTCAGAGGGAAAAATTATTCAGACATATTGTTTGTCATCGATGACATTTCTGAGTTGTTGAATGAACTGAATGATGATTGACGGCCAATAACAAGGAGGAGCCACGAAATACTAGCAATGTCAAAACTTCTTACGACTCAGCATTTTCCTGCCTCTGGGTCGTTCCAGCGTATCGCTGCTGGGATATCCCACCAGTCACATTATTCAGGTGAGCTGTCACAGGTGCTAATCTCATATAAAGCGTTTTATTCTTGTTATATTTATATTTCTTAATTTCAATTGGATCAGATTTCCTTTTCCTTTTCACGGTTGCTCTGTTTTCCATTGCTGGAATCACTTTAACACACAAACCCCTCATTTAAATACAACGATTTGCACCTGATTTCAAAGACGCAATTACACGCAATTAAGTACCCGTTATTTGAGATCTTAGTAAATCAGGCCCTGAGTGTACTACTACGTTTAACATACTATGTACTGGGAGACACTAAACCTGTTCCTGGCTGACAGATAGGCTCTCTGTTTCTTACGTGTTCTCCTGTGCTCAGGTTTGTGGAGACATCACAGATCGTCACTAAAAACACACAAATATCTGGTGCCGATGTCGATGGAGTGACGCAGCTTCCTCTCTGCTCTGTGCAGCAGCAGCAGTCGGATGCTGAGATAAGAACTGATAAAACAGAAGACAGCGTGACACAACAAATGCACAAATTCACTGCATGCACATGAACAATACAAACAGGTAGGAGCAGTCACAACAGAAGAAAGGAACCAAGTGCCTGCCTGCAGTGTATACGGTGTACTATTAGAAATAAACCCAGAAACAAGCCTCCCTTCTATTTATCTGCACTGTGTGTGTGTGTGTGTGTGTGTGTGTGTGTGTGTGTGTGTGTGTGTGTGTGTGTGTGTGTGTGTGTGTGTGTGTACCCTTTGCGTGAGTGCAGTGGAATAACAGATAAAGCTGAATGTAGTAATTAAACATGACGACTATATGAGTGTGCACGCACTCACACACAAAGTGAATTCTCTAGAGCTGCAGGACGAGTGTGTGTGTGTGTGTGTGTGTGTGTGTGTGTGTGTGTGTGTGTGTGTGTGTGTGTGTGTGTGTGTGTGTGTGTGTGTGTGTGTGTGTGTTTGAGGAGCTGTGAGGGCGACAGCACAGCTTTCAGTATAGAATAATATGTCATGCAGGATCCTGTAACGAGGACTACATCTACACATACACGCTTACTTATGTACCTTTTGAAATTAATAAACCACATTTAAAAGATATTTTAAAAAAAGAGACGTTTCTGCCGGCTTGAAGCAGCAGCACCGTTTAAGACCCGTGGATCAAGTCCAAGTCGAGTTTTCATGGAGAGTCCACCTCGAGGGATGATAAAAGCACTTAAAGTGATGGATCATGGTGTTGGTTAAATTTTAATAAAGTTTTTTTTCTCATCCCTGAAAGCACTTTCCCGTGATTCCCCGGCCCAACCCGTTCCGCAGGTTTCCAGGAGGCCGCTTCGTTTACTGACAGGACTGAAATGGAAGCAGCGCTTTTTCTATTTTCTGTTGCATAACATTTGTTAGAGATGCAGTTGAGAGTTTTTCCATCGAGTTCAACAACATCAGTCATTGTTACTTATTTTTTACAATTTACAGTGTTGATCGGTGAAAAGCTCAAATATGAGTATTTCAGGTTTCACCTTTACATAATTTGCAAATCACCACATTCAGTTTTTTTTATTTGCATTTTACACAATGTCCCAACTTTTGTGTTAACAGGATTTTACTAACAACGGAACAAAAACCTACAGTTTCACTTTCACCTCATCAAAACTGTAAATTAGAGAGTAAATAACCTATTAATGAAACCTTTTGCAAAATTCTCAGCTGCAACAAAATTTAATGCAACAGAAATGAAGCGCAAATAAAGCTGCATCCATTTGAGTGACAGCAGCAGCAGGAGTCGTCTTCACTGAGCACGACGCTCTGCAACCTATGAAAAACGGTTTCTAATAACATAAATCATGTCTGTGCTGCCTCTTCTTCATCTTCTGGGTTTAGGTGAGACCTGAAACAAGAAGTTGCATCACAAACTATTAACCTCGATGGGTCAGATTCCAAATTTCGTGAAACACAACTGGATAAAAAAAATTTGCATTATTTTCCACTTGACAATTTGCACTTGACAAAAAAAACTAAAGCTGATCAGAGTGGAAAATAGAAAAAAAACCTAATAGAAGTGCGGTTGGAGCAAAGAACACGGGGATAAAAAATAGAGACGGTGGGGTCTGAGAGGAAACAGACAAAGACGAGCTCTTAGCGAGCTGTCTCTGACCCCATTACTACAGCGGGAGTAATGTGGGTGAAAACATGCCTGAGTGTGTGTGTGTGTGTGTGTGTGTGTGTGAGTGTGTGTGTGAGTGTGAGTGTGCGTGTGGAAATATTTAGGTCTGTTGTGTAAGTTCAGTCGTCTCTGCACTGCGCAACTCGTTATACAATGTGTTCATAACTGCAGTCAGTCATCACATCAGCGGTTACGTGTTCGGAGCCGCAGCAGCAAAGATTCTCCTCTTTAATCCAGTGGAAAGGTTGAAATGCTAATTTTCTCTTTGCAGGAAATCGTCCTTTTTTTTGTATTTTAGCGCTTCATGGATGCCCTCTGACAATGAGCCCCCTGTGTGCGGACACAAACATGTGTGCCCCTTGGCTCCCATTCCTGCACATGAAAAGCGGGTCTGCCTGCAAACACTGCCAGCAGCTGCCACTGCGTGGCCTCTGAGTCTCAGCCGGCAGGGGAATGTAGGGGAATCCCGCCGTGTCACAGCTCCCCCATTGTTTCACTCCACCAGTGCTGCAGGCATCCACTTCCCCTCCACACCTCCCGTCATCTGTACCTCGTCACTCACTGCCTTTACTTCCTGGATCTCCTCCTTCCTACCTATAAGCCTCTGTTACTCCGGCACGTTCATCGTATTTATAGTTTGTTCAAAACCACTTGTAGAAGTTCATCACAGGCACCGTCAGAGGTGTAAATCAAGACTGTCCGGAGAGTGAAGGTGGAGGTGTTGGGATGTTGTTATACTCTCATCTTGGTTTTCTTTTTTTCTCTTTATTGTTATGATGCCCAGAGGAGGCCTGTGATGGGAAGGAAAGAAACATCAGATATCAATTAAAATGAACTATGGTAACAACATGTTTCCCAAAACTGAGCACGAGAACGTGCCCTCTATTGAAACTGTTATTCTCTGTGTAAGTGTCATTCAGTTCCAGTTTGTAACTTATGTATTGAAGCAACAACAGGGTGTGTTTTAACGTCATTATTGGAACGACAGTGATGCGTGCATCTTTAAAGCACCCTCCAGTGTAATACTGCGATTAAGAAGTTACCAACTATGCAGAAGTGTCTTAAGCTGCAATACCACCGAGTACCACCTCCGGCTCCATAGACTCCCATTCAACTTCTCTCATCAAATCCAAAGTGAATAAAATGTGTCCATCAGTTATCTCGGTGTTGTTAGCTAAAGTCACTCCTTCTTATTAGTTTTCTGGAGGTCCATCTGAAAATAATCCCTCATTCATTAGAAAAGAAGATTCAAGAAGACCTGTTTTTGGGGGCGTGTCTGTTTGATTGACAGGCCTGTGGTGCAGTCAGGTTGCAGCTATCGGTGGGCGGGACGTAGTATCGTCAGGTTTCCAATCAGATCAGTCAGATCCACCGCTGGCTCCTCCCCCAGCTCGTCCAAATATGGTCACTTCCTGCTCCAAACCGCTCCAAACTAGCAAAGATGGTGACGGACAGAATCTGAACTGGAGGCTTCATAACGTTCACAAACCAACGGGTGACATCACTATTGGTTGCTGGTTGGGGGGTTCATAGTGTCGTGTATGTCGGGTCGTTGATGATGCTTCTAGGAACACAAAGCTAGAAGCTCCACTTGTGCTTTCCCTGTTATGAGGAGTCACTCCTGTGAAAAGTGAAGATGACATCACAAATCTGCAGGCCGCCAACGTTCCTTGTTTTCTCGAGATGGTTTTCAGCGTTAGCGTCTTGCTAATAAGAAAGCTAACGTAGAGAGGTGATTATACGAAACGGTCTCCAACCACGAGGTAAACACAGTTAGCTTCTGTCCTAGTTTCTGTTTGTTCCCCTCCTCATATTTCTGTCTATACTGAGGAAGCGCAGACTGATTTTTCTCTCCCATGAGCCACCGCTGCCGATTGCACTTCCTCTTCTTCGGTGGGCTGACGCCTACAGCAGGATATCCTGTGTCAGCACGCGCGTGTGTGTGTGTGTGTGTGTGTGTGTGTGTGTGTGTGTGTGTGTGTGTGTGTGTGTGTGTGTGTGTGTGTGTGTGTGTGTGTGTGTGTGTGTGTGTGAGGTAATCTAAGCACACGCTTGGATTGTAGACG
Source organism: Brachyistius frenatus (assembly GCF_029030835.1). Classification (NCBI taxonomy): domain Eukaryota; kingdom Metazoa; phylum Chordata; class Actinopteri; family Embiotocidae; genus Brachyistius; species Brachyistius frenatus. The sequence continues at coordinate 37,915 of NW_027211058.1, forward strand.
TCAATCATTCAGCAGCACCCCCCTTCACCGGGGGTTCCTCCTGTTCTCATCCACACAGCAGGACGCCACGTTGTTCCTCAAAAGCATCAGTGCGGCGCTCTCTGCAGAAACATTTAAACTCAGGGAACAGGGAAGACGTTGGTTCCCGCCGGTGACGGAGGCAGCTCGCTAAAAGCTCCTTGAGGTGATTATACGAAACGAAAGGCTCCCCGAGGAAAAATAAACTCCTCGGCTTGACGGTCGGTCGGCTGTCTGTCTCTCCTGCGCTGTGTCTTCGTCTGCCTGACTGCCTCCCGGCTTATCCGTCCATCCTCACGTCTGTGTCAGCCAGAGAGACGGAAGCAGAAGGAGGAGAAAAAAAGCAAAGAAGAAAAGAAGGTTTGATTAATTATTGAGGAATCTGACACATCTCCTTTTATTCTCCCTCTGACCTAAATAGCAAACCACCTGATCCTGGCTCCAAAACAAACCCATTGACATCCAGCTCGCTGTCTCTCCGCTGCCGTGAGCGCGGCTGCGTGCATGTGTTGCTTCGTCTCATCGAGTCAACGTGCACACGAGAACCAACGAGACAGAAGAGGAAAAAGAGGCCGAGATGAGAGCTGATCTTTCTGCTAATGAAACCAACCACCCCCACATCCCACATAATCTGCAGTGTGTGTGTGTGTGTGTGTGTCAGCACAAACTAATGTACATTCATGTGCGTCCATGTGAGGCATTAAGCGTCTGTCAGGGGGCCCCAAAGTATGCTGGGATAGAAAGGAACGTTGGGTCAAAGGGCAAACTGACCTCCCTCATTTCTCTCTGTCTCACTGCCTCCATCTTTCTCTCCTGTGTGCATCCATCTCTCGCATCTCTGTCTCACACCAATAACCTCTCCCTCCCCCTTCAATGAAAAGCAACTCAATTAGTGTCAACCGGTGAAGTTCGCTCATTTGAAGCGAAGACATTTTCTTCATGGTAGAATAAAAATGTGGCCACAGCAAAAAAGACAAAACTAATAAAAAATTTAAAAAAAGATGTGTTGCTCTATATGTCAGAAATTCCGTGTGAAGATGTTTGAAGTGACATTATTGTCTTCGAAGTCGCCTCAGTTTCTGGATTTTTGGAGATAATGCGGAGAGAAACAGAAAAAGTGAGACACAGATCGACCGGGAATCAAACTACACTGAAATGACACGACGTGCAACCGAACACCCTGAAAACAGTCATCTACAAACGTTCAAATTACTTTTAAATCAAAAATATTTCTCTTTTCATTCAGCTTTTATTTCAAACCTTTGAAGTGAGACAAACATTCGGTAAACATTTCATTTCATACACGTCGCTTCCTGTTAGATGAGGCCGAACAGTGCTGCAGGAAGAACAACATTTTGTGTTAACTTGGGACATTTTCTGATGTCAAGAAAGAAAACCTGCCAGTTTCTCAAATTTAGCAACAAAAGGAGTCATCTGCTCATGCTGGTCCCATACCAGGAAAATATAACAAACACTAGAGTTATATTATTTGTGTCCATGCTGCACCAACTTTTTTCTTGCCCACCTCTGCTCTCCTCTTCCTGTCGCTTTCTCTCTCTCCTTCCTCGTTTCTCTACCTCTCTTAATGAGTCTTTGTGAGGGACAGGAGCCTTTTAGCAGGGAGAGGAGGTAATGGCTTTGCTGATGACTGCTGTTAATGTCTTTGGGCTAATGGCCTTGGCCACCGCTGATGATAACCATGAACTAATAGCATGAATGACAGATAGCCCGCTGCTCTCAGACTCACGCTCTGTATAAAGAAGAGATAGATGGTCTCAGGGGAACAACGAGGAAGTTAGTCCCTCTGAATGTAGCAATAATACCCAGAGGAGCCATCTTTATTCTGATTGGATATAAAGATGGGGGTGATGTAACTGGGCAAAACAGTGTGTACAGCCACTCGGTTATAATCTGACCGTTTGTACAGCAGCCGACCAATCACAGTAAGTTTTCATGATTACCATGTTTACTTTGGACATAAAGATTCATTTTATGGAGAGAATCTGCAAAACTGAATGTAAATTAATATGTTTAAATAAGTAAAGTTATGAAAATCTTCAGGGTCAAGATTGTTGACATTGTTGAAGATAAAACAACTAACTTTCGCGCAAAAAAAAAAAGATAACGTGTAAAACAACAAAAATGTGATGCTTATGTTTGTTTGATACTAATTCAAAGAATGTTAGTTTCCTTATCAATCACCCAGAAATATGCTGCTTATTTTTCATTGCATTGAAGTCACACGGTTCATGTGCATCACAATTAATTTGCCAAGTTTGTTTCAGTTGAGCTCTGTCACATTTTGTTTTTATCTGTTCACCCACTCAGTTCAAACTGTTGTAAAACTGTGTTTAATCATCATTCAGGTACTTTTACATCTTTGAAATATTCATAAACACATGCCTTACTGTTAATATTACTGCTGAACATTGTCCAAAGCACCACATGTTGTTATGGTTCATTTCAGACCATAACAAGCTGTCAATATTCTCAGTTCATAGAAACAGCAGAGGAGATTACATTTGAAGTATGAAATCTTAGCTTTTAAAAGTTGGCAGCTGTAATTTCCATCTCTGGTTATATTTCTAATCATTTGTCTCTGATCTCATCACGAGCGATGATGTCACAAATCCTGATCCCAGCTACAGTATCGAACTCTGACTGTCATTGTAGGCAGGGAAGGTCAAACAAAGTGGGAGGGGAAGCAGCTGCAAAGAAGTTACAGATTGTAAAACGTGCTTCACACACATTCGACCTGACAGCCCAGAAGATCTCTACAATCTCTATCGGACCTCATGTGAGATATGATCACCGTCTCCTTTTCTGTTCCTCAGTTATGGAGCTGAATGATGGACAGAAACGTGTCCATGTGACAGTGAGGTTGACCTTCGACGTTTTTGATAAAAGATGCAACCCTGTGCTGTGGCAAAATGGGAAAAAGACACGCCATCCACTGCAGCAAAACATGAAACAGACACGCCAGTCCACTACAGCAAAACGTGAAATAGACACGCCGTCCACTACCGCAAAATGTGAAACTGACACGCCGGTCCACTACAACAAAACGTGAAATAGACACGCTGGTCCACTACAGCAAAACGTGAAATTGACACGCCGGTCCACTACAGCAAAACGTGAAATAGACACACCATCCACTACAGCAAAACGTGAAATTGACACGCCGGTCCACAACAGCAAAATGTGAAATAGACACACCATCCACTACCGCAGAATGTGAAACTGACACGCCGGTCCACTACAACAAAACGTGAAATAGACACGCTGGTCCACTACAGCAAAACGTGAAATTGACACGCCGGTCCCCTACAGCAAAACTTTTTGCAAAAACAAATGTTTGGTTTAGGAAACAAAAAACATCTGCAACAAAAGCATTCTCACCTCCAGGTTTCCAACCTCATCGATCCACATGTCAGTCTGTGACTAATGCTACCAAGGCCCCACTCCTGCCCTCTAATACTTCCAAAACGTGTCCTTTGTTGTTTCTGTTGCATGACCTTGGTCACATGAAATTTACATGCGTGGCTATTTTACGCTTTGCCGTGATACTGGGTTGCAGGATGTCTTCCCTTATCTTTTACTCCTATTAGAAATTTTTGTGAATTTGTTTGTCACGATTAGTGAATAAATTGTTGAGTTATGGACAGAAACATGTGGTCACAGTGACTGTTGGCCACCAAAATCGAATCGGTTCATCCATCAAGTAAACATTCGGGCCAATTTTAAAGAATTCCCTCAAGCTGTTCTTGATGGAGGGACAGATGGAAGTACTACATATTTCATAGTTTTTCAAACCTCCATGTTAGCTTAAAAAATGTGTAAAAGATGAACGTACAACCTAAATAAAGATCAGGACTGAGAGCTGGATGTCTGGAGCATTGTCAGAATGTGGATCCCTAAATATAAACATAACTGTTTTCCTATAGTGTGGCAGCTCGTAGGACATTCCTGTGAAGGATGCCCGGCCAGAATTACCTTCTATAAGGGAAGCTCCAGGATCATTAGAGCAAATTGTTTCCAAGTCGAGAGAACAAGGTAATCAGAATCTTTCTTTACTTACACGAAACGCTTTTACAATATCCCATCTGTCCACGAGCAGGTAGCTTAAAAGCAGCGGCTGATTTATGAGATATACATGTGATGCTGTGTGGAATGCGTGATGTGAGAAACCTCTCACAGGGGCGACTTTTTCATCTTAAGAAGGTCATCCGGCGTCACGATGAAGAAAAGTCGGAGGCCAGGCAGAGCAATGAAGAGCTAAGCGTCCCGCAGAGGCCAGGCCACTTGATAGAGACACACCATTACAGTGACATACAGTCATTAGCCAGCTCAGCTTTTTGCTGCCAGCCCAATATGTGCTGTAGCAGTTAGCATTCAGCTTGCGTTAATGGGGTAATTCCCATTCAGCTGGGATAGTAGCCTGATGAGCGATGTGTCCCATCTACAGTCAGCTAGTGTAGCAGCCATGCAATAATTTTCCCACTCACTCTCGCATTAAATGACACTCAGTCTTTGCCAAGAACATACCCCCACTCCTCCATTTTCCTCCCGGCCCTAAATCACACCTCACTGTCGCCATTACATACCTCAACCGCTCTCTAAATCACTTTCCCCTCTACGTTCCTTTTCTCCTCTACTTCACCGAGCCGCACTTCTCTCTCGTGCCTCATAAACGCTCCTCGAACTTTTTCCTCTTCGTGGCAGCTCGAAAACTGGCTCCTGTTAGAAAATAACAGCGGAGCACTTTTAAAACGTTGTTTTGTTGTCAGGATGTAAGAGGTCAGATTTGAAGGAACCTGAATGACAGCGTCATCAGAAAGATGCCAGCTTTGGTTTCAGATGCCGGGTGAGTGAACATGAAGTTCAGGGTTCCTTAAAAAAAGAGAACACAGTCAGAAAAAAAAACTTTATTTATGTAATATGAATATATATTCATCTAGCAAATAATGTATTCTGATTAAATTGATTAATATACATTACACAGTAATGTATGTATACAAAAGAACTACATAGCTTATAATGCACTAACCCAAAAATCATCCATAATGTCCCTGATTCTGTTATGTATTATAATATATTATGAAAAATGTTTGACAACACATTCAGTTTACACTGATGAGCTAGATATTATGACCACTGTGCCAATTACCAACCCAGTATCACGGCAAAGCGTGAAATAGACACACCCTTCCACTACAGCAGAACGTGACATAGTCACGCTTTGTCCTGTGTAGGCGTGAAAGTTACACGTTTTGTAAGCGCAAAACTTACACACACATAAATATCATGTGACCAACGTCCCCCAACAGAGGTTTGATACCCAGTTAAAAGGACATTTTTTGGAAGTAGGAGAGGAGGTGTCGTGGCGTTACTCACAGACTGCCATGCGGGACGATGAAGTCCAAATCTAAGAGGTGACAAGCTGCATTTTGTTTTTCCTAACCCCAACCATGTGCTTATTTTATAAACCCAAGCAAAAAGTTTCATTTTCCTGTAAGCTACATGGCTCCAAGCATGTAGTCGGTTCAATTTTTACCAACAACAGGCAAACGTATAATTTTCACACTGAGACAGGCCAAAGCATGGCTATCTCACATTTTACTGCAGTGGACGGGCGTGTCTATTTCACGCTTTGCTGTGATACCGGATTGCGGTTACTATGCTGGTCCAGCAGGGCGTAGCTCCGTAATCGCAGAGGCATGGACACTACCGGACCTCTGGTATCTGACACCAGCACGTTTAGAGCAGCAGCCTCCTTCATCAAACATTTAGTAGGATCCATTCAAGCATAAAGGGTCAGTGCAAAATGCCTTTTAAAGGTTGATGCATGTAAAATTAGCCACGTGGCTGAGTAGTTCTTCTTTTTCTGACAGAAATGGAGGTGATTGTGGAGGATGTGAAACACGTATTGATTGGTGGTCACAGCAGAGGGGTCGCAAACACGAGAAAATGCAGTGATGGTGACAGTCATGAGAAACATAAATACACAAGCTGAGAAGATATTAAATTCTAACGCTCTCTCCTGCAGTTTCTTTTTTAATGCTATTTGATGTTATCTTGGATTTCTACAAAGTATGATGATGATGATGATCAGTTTGTGACATTAACGCGGTGAAAAGGCCTCTCTCAGTATATTCAGGCTAAAATATCAGGTATAAACTGACTTTTCAACAGCTGCTCCACAACTGACCAGAGTCAGTCCAAGCTTTTGTATCACAAACGGTGTTTGGATCTCTAGGTTTTGTGCTTACTCAAAGGTCATAAATGAGGCCTTGGATCCTTTAGGTTGAAGGTTTGAGCCACCAGATCAGACTTGCTGTTCAGCATCCCGATACCCTGTCGCTGGTTCATGTTCCTCTCCGGCCTTGCTGTTTCAAAGGTTTGCAATTTGTCCAAAAACTCTCCGGTCTGTGCACCTGAACAACCAACACCACAGAAACCTGTTCAACGTCTAACATAGCCTAGATGTTGATCTCAGATAAACAGGATATTCAGTGTTATTGTCACAGCTCACAATCTGGCACATGCTCAGTGGGGTGTAAAGACTGAAGGAGTGTTTATGTGGAAGTGGATTCAGGTGTGTGGAGAGGCAGCGCAGGTCAGGTGATCAACAGGCAGGAAAACAGGGCAGGTTGGCGTGGCCTACTCTTATAATGTCTGTAAGTCTCTGAACAATTAGGTCTAATAATTGCTGAATGTCCCTTTAATTGTGAGTTTAACAAAAGCCACAGACACAGTTTTGTGTGGTCAGTCATGCAGCTGTAAGTCCCCAAAATGTTGTCACAGTTATACCCTTGAAGAAGAACATGTCCATTTCCTGATTGGTCAGTCCGTCCCTGACCATCTGACATTATGCCTGTCTATCTAACTGTCTCTGTCTGTCTCTCTGTCTGTTGGCCTAAACTCACCCTCATCATCCATCCACCTAATCCTCCCCTCAACCATTCATCTCCTCCTCCTCCTCCTCCGCCACTTAATGTTTGGGGTTTTCAGCTGCTGTGGACAGAAAACCCATTTAGTTACTATGTGTGTGTGTGTGTGTGTGTGTGTGTGTGTGTGTGTGTGTGTGTGTGTGTGTGTGTGTGTGTGTGTGTGTGTGTGTGTGTGTGTGTGTGTGTGTGTGTGTGTGTGTGTGTGTGTGCGTGCACATGCATGTGTAAAACGGTCCTTCTGCGTCCATTTTGGGAGGCGAAGTGCGTCAGAGCGTGAAGGCTAGCTGTCGGCCCGAATTACATTCAACTGTTGGGTACTCTCTGCATGTGTGTGTGTGTGTGTGTGTGTGTGTGTGTGTGTGTGTGTGTGTGTGTGTGTGTGTGTGTGTGTGTGTGTGTGTGTGTGTGTGTGTGTGTGTGTGTGTGTGTGTGTGTGTGTGTGTGTGTGTGTGTGTGTGTGTGTATGTGCGTGCGTGCGTGCGTGTGTGCGTGCGTGTGTGTGTGTGTCTAGGAACACAGCCCCAATGCTGTACAACAAAACGAAGGAATCTCTTTACTGTCACCACAGCGTCTTAATCACTCCCAAAACACAATCGTAGGATTAAATAAATGAATGTGTATCTTTGTGAGGACTCACACTGATGTTGTGCATTCCTAACCTGAATGCTAAAACCAAGTCTGAGCTCTCAAACAGCCTTTTTGAAGGTCTGTCCCGAAGTGAAGACGTCAAAATGTTCCCACTTCCGACCTCTGATTGGTCCTGAGACACTCAGGTGTGAAAAAAATAAATAAAAATGACAACATCAGTGGAAATTGTTGGCCTCAAAATAAAGGTGATATACTTTCATGCAGCCACAAGGAAAATTAAATTTTACAATCATTTATCCAACAAAATATCAACAGATGTAATGTTGTTCTTCTGTGGAAAAGGTAAGTTAATATTTCCTCCTTCAGCAGAAATAACTTAAACGTAATTATCCACCATGTCTGACATTGATTTTTTTTTTTTTAAATTTTAATATTACATTTTTCTCCACTCTTTCATTAAAAATGTCTTCTGTTACAAGACGTTTAAGGGGTTTTCAGTGGGATTCAAATTGGGGCTTTGACCTCCATTTCTTCAGTTGTCCTTGGTGGATTTGTTCGTGTGCTGAGGATCATCATTCTGTTAAAAAATCTACTTCTGGCTGACTTTCATCTCTCAGAGAAATGACCTTGCATTATCTTCAAGCACACTTTAATCTGATGCCAAATTTATAGTTAAATCAGTGACAGCAGGTTGCCCAGACAAACCATAATACTACCACCACCGTGCTTCACAGCTAATCGGAGGTCCTCCTCCTGAAAGTTTTTTTGTCCTTTAACTGTGGACAAAAAAAAACTTGGATTATTCCAAAAGATCTGCTCTTTTTTCTGCATGTTTACTGATAAACTGTAGTTGAATTGTTGTGTTGGACAGTGAAGCCTTTTTCCTGACACGCCTCGCCTGCAGGTCACATTAGTATGTTGTCTTTCTGACTGTAGAAGCTTTCACACCAGCAGCTGCAGAGTTATCTGCTTAACCTGACTGTGTTGCTAATATACTTCAACTATATTTTAAGTAGAACTCATTTTATCTGAACCCAAATCACCTGTTCTGACTATAAATTGGAAAAAAAATATGTCCGGCAAATTTTAGGACATTTTGTCCTTCCTGATAAAAAGGAGAATTTATATGAATTTTATTCAGAACAAAAGTAAATAAACTTAGAAATAAATATATAGGATGGGAAAATGGCTGTTTCTGATAAAGTCTGCACATTGCTGTTGCAGAATCGACACATTGTGAGTGTGAGTGTGTTCAGTGGAGGTTGAAGGCAGGTTGAAGCGGCGTTCAGAGGACTGAGACGACCGCAGGCTTCAGTCTGTGTGGTAGCGTTCTCACACCAGCCACTTCCTCTGCCTTCTCACGCTATGAGGCTCGCTGAGCTGTCACCGCCGCTCCGTGTGCACGTGAGTGTGAACCCTCTCTTCATTAAAGCTTTAAACGCTGCTTCTGTTCAATAATGGATTCAAGAGAAGGAAACAATCTGGAGAGAGGAAACAAACTGGATGATAAAACTTTTTTTTTTTTTCAAATCCAAGAAAAAATGAAGGACTTTCAAATGGGATCAAAATAACTCCACTCAACCAATGAAGCTGTGGTTCACGGAGCCAGTGCACCTAAGAAAAAAAAAAAATAAAAAAAAAATCTAAATTAAAAACCTGTGCTCTGATGACCTCCAGTGGCCGATACTGGGTACTGCACTGAACTGTGAACCTGTTAACAGAATCAGGCTTTTATTTTTTATCCAGCTTTGTATGTACTAATGTATGTGTTAACAACAGCAACAAAAAAATACACCCACCCATTAGCTAAATAAGCTTGGTGGTCTGAATTCAAAAGTCAGATTTCAGTGGAGTATTCCTTTAATAAGTGAGTGTTATTGGTGAGCAAAACGTGAAATAGCCAAACTTTGCACTGTCTAGATGTGAAAATGACACACTTTCCTGTAGTGGACTAAAATGAAACCTACTGTGTGTGTATGGCCATGTGATTTTACAGGAAAATGAAACTTATAGCTAAAACACGTGGTTGGAGTTATGAGTAAAAACATGATTTGGGTTTGGGAAAAATAAATTAAACAACTCAATAAAAGTACTGTCACGTCCTGAGTTCGACCCTCATCGTCCCACATGGCAGTTGGTGCCTATTGACAGCATGTAAAGCTTCCTGCCTCCTAATACTGACCAAAAATCTCTGACTTTGGTCATATGACATTCATATGAGTGAAATTTTCACTCTTTCAAAACTATACTGCCCAAAGCGTGGCTGTCGTTTGTCGGCGTGTCTATTTCACGCTTTGCCATGAGACTGGGTTGGTTTAGAATGTGTTGGTAGTCGTTTTTAAGTACTATGATTATTTATTATTAAAAAAGCCTTCTGAGGAAGAGGAGAAATGCTCCTGGGTGTTTCCTTTAGTCTGCGTTTGACTGACAGCAGAGAGCAGAGGCTCTTCTGCTTTTCACTGGGAAGCGGCTGTCAGTGTGGTCGGACAGGAAGAAGCAAGCACATCTGGATCCAGACACGTCTGCGGGTACGTTTCCATGCCTCCTACTAAATCTGATTTATTTAGCTTTGTCTAAACTGACATAATATCAATCAACCAGTTGAGGGCAGGACAGGACGCGTGTTCCTGTTAGATCAGGAGGCTTCCTTCTTGACGCTAATGTGGGCATCTGAAGCGCATTACGAGGAAGTGTTTCATAGCAGTTTAACTTCTGGTAGACTTTAAAGTCTCCGGTTGAAAACAAAGTAAAAGACAGTGATGACGATTCAAAAGGTTATTCAGAAGCAAAATGTTTGATCATTTGGTTCTATTTCATCAGCCATTATGTTAATGGATCAATTTGTTAATTTGAACAAAGACAGAAAGCAGAATATTCAAAAGATTATTTCACAACAGGAACATCGACTTCCTTTTGATTTTATTTGTAGTTTTGTATCAAAAGAGACAGTTTTGGAAATGTAGGTCCCTGTTTGGAAGTCAGACTAGTTGTCTTTTTAATGATTACACACACTCACACCCGCACACACACACACACACACACACACACACACACACACACACACACACACACACACACACACACACACACACACACACACACACACACACACACACACACACACACACACACACACACACACACACTGCTCTGTTTTAACATGTTCGGCATGCTCAGGTTATTACCAGGAAGTTGGCAACTAAAACAGTTGGAATGCTGTATAAAATGTAAATTAAAAACAGAATGAAATGATTTGCAAATGACATAAACCAATATTTTATTGTAGATAAGGACAACATATCAAATGTTGAAACTGAGAATTTTGTTGTTTTATTGTTTTGCTGCCTGAAGATCATCACCATCCAATATTGGTTTTCAGCCTTGTCCATTGTGTTCAGAGATTCCTCCAGATTCTCTGAATCTTTTAATGATATTATGAACCGTAGATAATGAAATCAACTAATTCTTTGTAGTTTCAATTATTCTCAAATTGTTCCCAATCATGTTACTGATCTGTTGCTAGGTAACATAATTAGTTGTCAGATGTTCCAACAGGTGTTTTTTTTCTTTTACAGTCTTTTGTTGACCCTGTCACAACTTTTTTGAGACGTAATGCTGGCATCAAATTAAAAATGAGCGTATATTTGACATAAAACAATGAAATGTCTCAGTTTCAACACGGGATGTGTAAATCATTGCATTCTGTATTTATTTACATTTTTCACAGCATCCCAGCTTTTTTGGAAACGGTGTTGTAAAATAATTATATCGTTTTAATTTGGTTTCGTTTTGAAGGACTGACTAAACAAAATGAAGCAGTACCTTTGACCTCCAGTCGTTCAAGCCGTCAGCTGGAGCTGCTCTGTTTATTCAACATGTACAATACACACCCTCCAGTTTGGGTCTATTTAGGCTGCTAAACTTTAAGATCTCTCCTTGGTGCCTGCCAACAACTCTGCTGTCTTGAATCAGTGTTTTTTAAAAAAAAGTAAATACTGATAATTCATGCATCCTGTTTGTACACAGGAAGCATCGATAAGTAACCATGGCAACCGCAATGGATCTGCTGGCAATACTGGAGGATTTGTCAGCTGAAGTGTTTAAAAAGTTCAAATGGCTCCTGCAGCAGGCCGAGGTCTTGAACGGCTTCCCGGCCATCCCGAGGAGCCAGCTGGAGACGGCAGACCGGATGGACACAGTGTCTGAGGTCAAAGAGACCTACGACAAGGATGCCGTGGAGGTGATGATAAAAGTTCTAAAACTGATCCAGAGAAACGACCTGGTGCAGCACTTATTGGACCTGAACTCATCATCTAAAGGTAACTCAGAACTGAATGGGGGTTACATTAGTAACTGCAGCAATCTCGATTAAAATACGACAGGAAGTGAGTGTAATGTTCAGAGACACCACGACGTCATTTAGAAGTCTGGAAAATCACGAAATACATGGAAGTATGTTTTCCAAAGTTATGTGTCTTACCTAGTAAGTAGTATTGTAAGTCGCTTTGGATAAAAGCGTCAGCTAAATGTAATGTAATGTAATGTAATGTAGTAGCAATGAGACGAACGGGGAACAATGAAGTGGAAATATGTTTGTCTCTATTTCTCGGGAAATGTTTGCACAATTGTTATTTTGTGGTTAACATCATTTTCTGTTTGCTCTTCCAGAGACGGTCGCCGCCTGCCAGCAGAAACTCAAATCCAACCTGCGGAACAAGTTTCACCATCTGTTTAAGAAAAACCCCAAATCTGGAACGCAGATGTTGATGAATGAGCTCTACACCGAACTGGATATAAAGAATGTATATGTTAACCAGATCGGCCCACAAGCTGCATCAGTATTAAACAGAAATGCTCTTTTAATACAAAGTTTCAGTACCAAAGACTTCTTCGCAGCCGTACTGGATCAACACAGGTCGCTGAGAACAACAGTGACAAAAGGAGCGTCTGGTTCCGGGAAAACCATCCTGACACAGAAGTTTGCTCTGGACTGGGCTGAAGACAAAGTCACCAACGATGTACAGTTCGTATTTCCGTTCGCTTTCCGAGAGCTGGATGTCCTGAAGGAGCGAGAGTACAGCTGGCCGCAGCTGTTTCATCTCTTCTTTCCTGAAATGAAAGAAGCAGGAAACTGCAGCTACGACAAACTCCAGGTTCTGTTCATCCTCGACGGTCTGGACGAGTCGCGGCTTCCTCTGGACTTCGACAACAATGAGATCCTGACCGATGTCGCTGAGGCCGCTTCAGTGGACGCTCTGCTAACAAACCTCATCACAGGGAAAGTGTTCCCGTCCGCTTGCATCTGGATCACCACGACAACCGAGGCAGCCAGTCGGATTCCTCCGGGGTACATCTACAGCGTGACGGAGGTGAGAGGGTTCACTGACCCGAAGAAGGACGAGTACTTCAGGAAGAGGTTCAGAAACAAGGAGCAGGCCAGCAACATCATCTCCACCATCAAGGCATCCCGGAGCCTCCACGTCATGTGTCACAGCCCGGTCGTCTGCAGGATCACCGCTGACGTTCTGGAGGAGGGGATGAAAACCAGAGAGAGAGCGCAGCTGCCTAGAACCCTGACTGATATCTACACTCACTTCCTGGTGGTTCAATGCAAAGTGGTGAATGAAGGAGCCAACAGACACCCGCTGTGGATCACAGACACCAGCAAGATGGTTCTGTCTCTGGGAAAAGTGGCCTTTGAGCAGCTGAGGAAGGGAAAGTTCATCTTCGACGAACCGGATCTGACGGAGAGCGGCATGAATGTCTCAGCGGCCTCGTTCTACTCAGACCTGATCTCAAACGTCTTCAAAGAGGAGCCTGGCCTGAACCGGGACAAACATTTCAGCTTTGTCCATTCCAGCTTTCAGGAATTTCTGGCTGCCGTTCACGTCTTCGTCTCGTTCATCAGTTGCGGCGTCAACCTGCTGTCCAAAGAAGAACTGAGCTCACAGCCGCCTGCGGTGAAGCGCCTCCTCCGGAGTGCGGTGGACGAGGCCTCACGGAGTCCGAACGGACACCTGGACTCGTTCCTCCGCTTCCTCCTCGGCCTCTCACAGCCGACCAATCAAACGCTTCTTCACGACTTGACGACACCATCAGGAAGTAGCTTCCAGAGCGGTCAGGAGACGGTGCAGTACGTCAAAGAGAAGATCAGGGAGAAACCGCCTCCGGAGCGATGCATCGCCCTGCTCCGCTGTCTGAACGAGCTGGACGACGGCTCTCTGGTGGAAGAGGTCCAACAGTGTCTGAGTTCCGGGAGTCTGTCCTCTAAAGAGCTGTCTCCTGCCGAGTGGTCCGCTCTGGTCTTCATCCTACTGTCCTCACAGAGGGAGCTGGAGGTGTTCGACCTGAAGAGGTTCTCCACTTCGGAGAAGGTTTTTCGTCAGCTGCTGCCGCTGGTTCAGGCCTCCAGTCGATCTCTGTGGGTACAGAACGTACGTACAGAATTAAAAAAAAGCTGTGAATGTCACATTTATGTTATTCTCTCTGATTAAAACCACAGGTTGAGTGGCTGCATATTGGTTCCCTCCAGCTCTGAAGCTCTGGCCTCAGTTTTCAGCTCCCCGTCGTCCAACCTGAGAGAGCTGGACCTGAGTTACAACAATGCGAGTTTTCTAGGAGTCTACGAGCTCACAGAAGGCTTGAAGAATTCACAGTGTAGACTGGAAACGCTGAGGTTGGCCTGCTTCAAACACGTCTTTACATCTCTTCTGTCATCGTGATTCACTTTTACAGTTTTGTTGTTATGACTGTGGACTGTGGCCTCAAGCAATGAGTCCCTCAAAGATTTCAGAGTTGTTTAGTGATTGTTTCCATCAAAAATGTTTGATTTTGCAGCAGATTTAAAAAAAAAAAAAAACTAAAACAAAACTAAAACAAAATGCGATGGAAGTTTTTGCATACATTACATTTCATTTTTCATTTAGTTGACGCTTTTATCCAAAGCGACTTACAATAAGTGCATTTCAACCATGAGGGTACAAACCCAGAACAACAGGAATCAAGAAAATACAATTTCTTCAAGATAGCCAAACTACAAGGTGCTATCAGTAAGTGCCATTTTAAATCCCAAATATTGCAGAGTTTGCTATAATTTGCGTTAATTATTGTGATTTTGATATCTTGGAGCGACTGATTAGTGACTTAAGCTATGATGAAGGAGATTAATTTTCTCTGACATTTAAATGCGGTTTCAGGGCAAATTAATTCAAATTCAGAATTAAACATTCAGTTTCAAATAATCTGATGAAATTTTTATATTATCCATAATTTTGGACACAGAAAGCTTGATTCTAGACACTTAGGATACTGAACAACAAATATTGGAGCCTATATTATATTGTATTATATTACATTGTATATTATAAATATTCTGGGTCCTCAATCACTTTCTCCTGCGACCTACATCTCTCAGTACACTTATGGTCAACCTGTTATGTTTACATTATTATTTATGGAAATATAATAATAATTGCACAGGACATAATAAAACTCAGTAATTCAAAAAATTACTGTGCAAATACACAAATCAACATTGTGTCTTGTGTTGAATTGAAATATCTGTCCATCATTGTTTATTCCTCTTCAGGCTGACTTGCTGTAATCTAGAATCTATGAGTTGTGGATATCTGTCCTCCGTTGTCAGCTGCCAGTCGTCCAGTCTCAGAGACCTGGACCTCAGCAACAACATACTGCAGGACTCGTGGATACAATACTTCTCTGTGGGACTGGAGAGTCCACAATGTAGACTGGAAACTCTCAGGTCAGCAGTCCTGATCACTCATCAAACCACAGATAGTAATGATGATAATTCTGACTCCTAGATTCTGTATTGTGTCTCAGAAATCCAGCATTTTTAAATGTCCATATTGGTCTTCATCTCTTCTTTTACAGGTTGATTGGCTGTAAGCTGACATGGAAAGCCTGTGATGCTGTGGCCTTTTTCCTCAGCGCCCGGTCCTCCTGTCTGAGAACACTGGACCTGAGTGTGAACAACCTGCAGGATTCAGGAGTGCTGGTGTTCAGTGCTGGACTGAAGAGTTCACACAGTAAACTGGAGTCACTCAGGTCAGCCAGGAAAACCAAATCTCAATCAATATAATATAATCAATATAATCAGACTCATAAAGCTCGGGTTTTTATTTTCGTCAGTCTTGGTGCAGCAGAAATGCGGGTCTAAGCTCTGTGCGCTGGGATCACATATATGTGTGGCCAACATTTTTGTGTCACAGTCAACTTTAATAATAGCCAATTAAATGAGCTCCTTTAAAATCCCCGAAGAGTATTGTCAGTTTTGTAATGGATGAAGCATGAGAAGACCGTTACCACCAGCCTAACTTTACTGGAGGAAACTGACATACTTGTCTGGGAGGTTCAGACTCGTCATCACTGAATTTACGATACAACCCTGTATTCAAAATAGTTGTGACGCTGTGTAAATAAAACAATATGTCACAATTTGCAAATTATGTAAATCTATATTCAATTAAAAATAAAACAAAGACAAAATATCAAATGTGGAAACTGGAAAAGTTTATGAGTTAATGGCAGCAACACGTCTCAAAAAGGTTGGGACAGGGTCAACAATAGACGTGTAGAGTTAAGGTTAACCCCAAACCCTAACAGCTGGTGGAACATCTCACGAATAATTAGGGTAATTGTTAACAAGTATATGGGGAGATGTTCACCACTCTGTGAAAGACTGTGTGGGAAAATATTTCAACAATCTAAGAATAATGTTCCTCAACGTAAAATTATGAAGAATTAGTGGATTTCATCATCTTCATAATATTATTCAAAGATTCAGAGAATCTGGAGGAATCTCTGAACACAATGGACAAGGCTGAAAACCAATATTTGATGGTGGTGATCTTCAGGCCCTCAGACAGCACTTCATTAAAAACAGACACAATTCTGGAGTGGAAATCACTGCATGGGCTCAGGAACACTTCTGAAAACCATCGTCTGTGAACACAGTTCATCGCTGCATCCACAAATGCAGGTTAAAACTCTACCATGCAAAGAAGAAACTAACCATAGAAATGATTAAAACATAAAGTTCATGTGCAGAACCCCCCAGAGCTAAGACGCTGGAGGTGATAGAGCCAAGTCAGCAGGCAGCTTATGGAAACTTCGGTTGAGGCTTCATGGTCAACCAGAGGGATGAAGTGGTGATGCAGAGGAGGAGGATGGTTGTGTGTAAGGTCCATAAAGCAGAGTGACAGAATTACAATAATATCTGAAAAAACAGGGACGAAAGACTGATTGGCTAAAACATGCAGGCAGAAAGAGCCTTAGGTAAATTTAGTGAGGATGAGATGATTTGATTTTGGTAGTGAAAGTGAAGAAGTGATGGTTTAAATTTCCTGTTTAATCACATTTTATTATCACTCTTCTTCAGGTTGAGCTTTTGCAACCTGTCAGAAAAAAGCTGTGACGTTCTGGCCTCAGTTCTCACTTCCCAGACCTCCAGTCTGAGAGAGCTGCACCTGAGCAGCAACAACCTGCAGGATCCCGGAATGAAGCTGCTCTCTGCTGGACTGGAGGGTCCACACTGTCACCTGGAAGCTCTCAGGTCAGCACCGTTGGCCTCTTTTTATTTAACAATCTAAAATGATTGAGTGATTTAGTGCAGACATGAGCTCTAACTGTTGTCCAGGTTGAGTGACTGTAAGCTGTCGGAGAGAAGCTGCGAAGCTCTGGCCTCTGCTCTCCGCTCCAACACGTCCCGACTGAAAGTGCTCGACCTGAGCAGCAACGACTTGCATGATGGCGGAGTGAAGCTGCTCTCTGCTGGACTCGAGAGTCCTCATTGTGTCCTGGAAACTCTCAGGTTAGGAAAGATGCCAACATTATTACATGAAGATTCACTGGTGTGTAGCCACCGATCGATTGCTTTTTTTCTTCTTCTTTTAAAGGCGGAGCACAGCAGTTATTAGCGCTTCAACATGCAGTTGACTTTGCGTCATTGCTTCCAGGTTGTCAGGCTGCCAGGTGACAGAGGAAGGCTGCTCTTCTCTGCTCTCGGCTCTGAGCTCCAACCCATCCCATCTGAGAGAGCTGGACCTGAGCTACAACCATCCAGGAGAGTCTGCAGTGAAACTGCTGTCCGCTGCAGTGGAGGATCCACGGTGGAGACTCGACACTCTGGAGTACAGTCACAAAAACACAAAACACACATTATATATCAGAAAACATCACATCAGAAACAAAACCTTTACAACAAAAACAATCAAAAACTGGACATTTTAGAGAAAATAATCACAATAAAAGTAGAATTAGCACCTCGCAAGATGAAGAGAAACATACTAAGAGATCTGTTTAGTCGTGTGGTTCTGTTTTGATAAGAAGTGTTTTCTCCTCCCGTACCAACCTTTCCTGTTTGCTGCACCACAGACTGTATATACAAGACATATGTATGTATGTATGTATGTATGTATGTATGTATGTATGTATGTATGTACAACAAGGTTTGTAGGGTGCTTGCAGTAGTGGGCCGCAAAAGGACGAGCCATGAACCAACAACAGGGTGTTTGGAGGGATGTGTTGTTGGAACCACAGACTGGATATAAAAGTGTCTGCAGCTTCCGGGTCTGAAAAATGGTTCCGATGCAGAAATGTCTTAAACTGCAATACCACCGAGTGCCACTAGAGGTCAGCTCCAAAAAGCCTCCGGCTCCATAGACTCCCATTCAACTTCTCTCAACAAATACAAAGTCAATAAAATGTGTTCAGCAGCCAAAGTCACTCCTTATTAGTTTTCTGGAGGTCCATCTGAAAATAATCCCTCATTCATTAGAAAATGAGACCTGTTTTGGGGGGCGTGTCTGTTTGATTGACAGGCCTGTGGTGCAGTCAGGTTACAGCTATCGGTGGGCGGGACGTAGTATCATCAGGTTTCCAGTCAGATCAGTCAGATCCATCACTGGCTCCTCCCCCAGCTCGTCCAAATATGGTCACTTCCTGCTCCAAACCGCTCCGAACTAGCAAAGATGGTGACGGACAGAATCTGAACTGGAGGCTTCATAACGTTCACAAACCAACAATGACCTCACTGCTGGTTGATAGTTGGTATACACATTAACCCACACGCCCTGTGCATCCAATTACCACCACCAGAGGCCTGTTTTCACAAAAGTAGAATAAAGACATCCAGGATAACGGAGTAAAGCCAGGCTTCACGTATCCCAGTCAGTTCTTCCTTCTCAAAGTGTGGTTGTGTTTTCAGTTTGGTTGCTGCCTGTTGTTTCATTCAGTGTTGTTATTTTGCCTGTAAAATATTCTCTCCGACTGTTTGTTCCTTTAGAGTCGACCACGGTGGAGAGCAGAGGCTGAAGCCCGGCCTGTGGAAGTGTGAGTACATTCATTATGGTCCCGAGAGTACAGCAGCTTGTTGTGAGGACGACATCAGTTGAAGGTTCTGGTCACGTCTCTGTCTCTCCATCAGATGTCTGTGAACTCACGCTGGATCCCGACACAGCTCACAGAATGCTGATTCTGTCAGAGAACCACAGAGAGGTGAGACGAGTGTTGGAGGAAGAGCCTTACCCATATCATCCTGCCAGGTTTGACATCTTCCATCAGCTGCTCTGTACTGATGGACTGGACGGTCGCTGCTACTGGGAAGTCGAGGCTAAGGGACAATATACCGTAGCAGTGACTTACGGAGGAATCCACAGAAGAGGAAGTGGAAAGGACTGCACACTGGGAAGGAATGACAAGTCCTGGTGCCTGAACTTCTGGAATGGAGTTTACCAGTTTTTTCACAATAACACAGAGATGTTCAGAGTTGATTCTGAGGGTGACACCTGCAGAGTGGCCGTGTACCTGGACTGGCCGGCTGGCACTCTGTCTTTCTACAGAGTCTCCTCGGACACACCGATCCACCTGCACACCTTCTACTCCAGATTCACCGAACCTCTCTACCCGGGCTTCGGCTTCCATCTATCGGATCGTTCGGGGTCTTTGCGCTTCCTGAAGGAAATGTAAAAAAATGCAAATATATTTTGCCTTGTTTACATTTTTTTTTTTAGCTTTCTGCATTTGTCCATGAGTTTGTTTTCATATTTTTGCTGTCTTAGATTTTGTTTCACAATGCAGAATATAGTTAAAATAAAGAAAAACCCTTGAAAAAATAGGTGTCTCCCTTTTTGACTGGTACAGTATATGACTACATCTTTTCATAACAGAGTGACAACAGTTTCAGACTCGGCCATTACCATCACACACCTGTCCCGATTATGTGAGCCAGCGGGGAAAAAAACCTCTTTTAGTTGTTGTCAATTTGATGTTTTAGTGGTTGACAGAGCTATTAATCTACAACTACTTTAAACTAAAGAGTTATTCACTAGCTCGGCCGAGCTAAATATGTCTTATGTGAGAGCTGCAGCTTCTGCTTTTCACTCTGCTTTCTGAGAAAAAACGAAACTGGAAAATCATAGAGGAAGTGATGGTGTAGGAACAGTGTGAAGTATTTCTGACCATCACGGTTTATTCTTTTAGTTTTGTGTGAGAAGTGACACAGAGCAGTCTTCTTCTCAGCCATGGAGGCCGGACAGCAGAGAAACCTTCCCTTCTTGATCCTGGGTACGACATCTTTTCTATAATCTAGTTCTTCATACAACTGTTTCTTAATGTTCTATACAGATGGCGCATGTGTTGTAGGTAGTGCAAATGTTTATCATGACATATTAACTTTAACAAGTCTTTTATTCTTTTATCTCTTCTAGTTTCTCTCCTCTTGACCTCATCTCCACCTGCTGCAGGTCAGTCTGTCCTCCTGTCAGACGTTAAATCATTTTCATTTGAAGCACTTTATTCAAATATAGTTTGTCATGTCTTGTGCCTTTAAAGGTCAAATCAGACTAGTTGGATCTGGGTCGACTCGCTGCTCTGGAAGAGTTGAAATCTACCACAATGATTCCTGGGGAACAGTCTGTGATGATTACTGGGACCTGAAGGATGCTCAGGTGGTCTGCAGACAGCTGGACTGTGGGACGGCACTGAATGCATCTTCATCCACCAGCTTTGGTGAAGGAACTGGAAACATCTGGCTTGATGACGTGACCTGTTCAGGACGTGAAAGGTCTCTGACTGAGTGTCAGCACAGAGGATTGGGGAGACATAACTGTAGACACAGTGAGGACGCTGGTGTCGTCTGTTCAGGTGAGCAAACGTTCACGCAAATAGTCTGAAAATAATTCAGCTTTTCTGTATTTTTTGTAGCTGCTGTGCAGAGCGGACAACCACGCTGTGCAGCATTCGGCCAAAATTTAAGGTAGAATAAATGTAAAAAAAGTAAATTACACTGTATTGTGAGTTAAGCAAGTCCTTGATCTGCAGTGGAAAGAGCTGTACAGACCTGTGTTTTCTGGCTATTTAGTCAAAAGTTTGAGTTGTTCAAAGTCTGTAACTTTCATCTCAATCACACCTTTTCCAAAAGTCATCTTCACATTGAAGTGCATTTTAAAATAGTTTGTTTATCTTAAAAAGTAGCATCATTTTCTCAGTTCATAAGGGGAAATGTAATCCTTCAGTTTACCCAAAACACTTTCAAAGTCACTAAATTGGGAGATACGTGGTTTTCACTGGACAGGGAGGGTATAAAAAACTGTCTTCTTAAAACTAACTGAAGCAAAGCCAATACAAATACCTCAAATTAGTACTTAAGTGCAGTACTGGAGTAAATGTACTTAGTTACATTCCACCACTGCTGTCCAGTAATGTTTTGTCTGTGTTCTGTGACCAGCGAGTCAGATCAGACTAGTTGGATCTGGGTCGACTCGCTGCTCTGGAAGAGTTGAAATCTACCACAATGATTCCTGGGGAACAGTCTGTTATGACGACTGGGACCTGAAGGATGCTCAGGTGGTCTGCAGACAGCTGGACTGTGGGACGGCACTGGATGCATCTTCATCCACCAGCTTTGGTGAAGGAACTGGAAACATCTGGCTTGATGACGTGACCTGTTCAGGACGTGAAAGGTCTCTGACTGAGTGTCAGCACACAGGATTGGGGAGACATAACTGTAGACACAGTGAGGACGCTGGTGTCGTCTGTTCAGGTGAGCAAACGTTTACGCAAAATAGTCTGAAAATAATTCAGCTTTTCTGTATTTTTTGTAGCTGCTGTGCAGAGCGGACAACCACGCTGTGCAGCATTCGTCCAAAATTTAAGGCAGAATAAGAAATGTAAAAAAAGTAAATTACACTGTATTGTGAGTTAAGCAAGTCCTTGATCTGCAGTGGAAAGAGCTGTACAGACCTGTGTTTTCTGGCTATTTAGTCAAAAGTTTGAGTTATTCAAAGTCTGTAACTTTCATCTCGATCACACCTTTTCCAAAAGTCGTCTTCACATTGAAGTGCGTTTTAAAATAGTTTGTTTATCTTAAAAAGTAGCATCATTTTCTCAGTTCATAAGTTGAAATGTAATCCTTCAGTTTACCCAAAACACTTTCAAAGTCACTAAATTGGGAGATACGTGGTTTTCACTGGACAGGGAGGGTATAAAAAACTGTCTTCTTAAAACTAACTGAAGCAAAGCCAATACAAATACCTCAAATTAGTACTTAAGTGCAGTACTGGAGTAAATGTACTTAGTTACATTCCACCACTGCTGTCCAGTAATGATTTGTCTGTGTGACGCTGGTGTCATCTGTTCAGGTGAGAAAAGACGTAAATTCTACAGATGCAGCTGCAGGTGTTTGAAAGTATGGACAAACACAAATGTGCCTGAGCTATGAGTGCAGAAATGTGATGATATGTTTTGACTTTATTGAACACACCCATCGAACATTGTCAGTGCTGGTGGAAAAGTACATGAACCCTCGGATTTAATAACCGGTTGAACCTCCTTTACCAGCAACAACCTTGAAGAAGCATTTAGATCCTGCCTCACAGACCTGCTTCAACTCAGCAAAATCCCTCCAATGACTGAGGTGATGTTTTTGTCTGCTGCTCAGTGATTAGCATGCGGTAGACTCGTGAACAGAGTTTTTTTAATTTATAAATGCAGCTGATTCCAAAGGGTTCACCTACTTTGTGTTTCCCCGCTAGACTGACTGACAGTCGGTTGGGGACGGTGCTCAGTCATGACAGACTCACAAAATATATATCTTTCACACAAAAACTACTCTAACAAGATAATCATGAAGTCTGCAAAGTGTTTAGCTGATGGGTAAAACGGAGCAGTTCCCTAAACTGGACAAAACAGGAAACCAGCAGTGGTAAAACTTCTACCATCAGTTATTATCTGTGGGCAGCTGCTTTTTAAAGATGTGGAAACTGCCTGATGGCTGCAACTAAGAAGCCAGAGAGCAGAACAGAAGACAAATGAAAAAGAAAATATCCTCTTCACATATTCATTAACTTACAACGCCGTTTCCCAAAAAGTTGAGACGCTGTGTAAAATACCAATAAAAACAGAAAGCAATGATTTGCAAATCACATAAATCCATATTTAAATGAAAATAAACCAAATAAAATATATCAAAGTTTGAAATGGAGAAATCGTATTGTTTTGTAAAAAATATAGGTTAATGTAAAAATTTTAGCAGCACATCTCAAAAAAGTTGATACAGGCTCAGCAAAAGACTGGAAAATTTGTGTAATTCTAAAAAAACAACAACCTGGTTGAACATCTCACAACTAATTAGGTTACCATAGCAACAGATCAGTAACATGATTGGATATAAAAAAAAAAATAATTTCAGAGAGGCAGAGTCCAGCAGTGAAGATGGGGAGAGGTTCACCACTCTCTGAAAGACTGTGTGGGAAAATAGTGCAACAATCTAAGAATAATGTTCCTTCATGTGAAACTACAAAGAATTAGTGGATTTCATCATCTACGGTTCATAAAATCATTAAAAGATTCAGAGAATCTGGAGAAATCTCTGAACACAAAGGACAAGTAAGAAAACCAATATTGGATGGTGGTGATATTTGGGCCCTTAGCCCACAAACTTGAATTAATTTTGGAAATTATGGACGCGGCATCCTCCAAGTTAAAGAGGAGAGGGACCATCCAGCTTGTTATCAGCTCAGTTCTAAAGCCAGCATCTGTGATGGTACAGTGATGCATTAGTGCACATGGCATGGGTAGCTTGAACATCTGGAACGAAGCATTAATGCTGAATGATATATTCAGGTTTTGGAGCAACATATGCTGCCATCCAGACAACGTCTCTTTCAGGGAAGGTCTTGTTTATTTCAGCAAAACAATGTCAAACCACATTCTGCACGTATTCCAACAGCATGTCTCCATAGTAGAAGAGTCCTCTGATAAACTGGCCTCCCGCAGTCCAGACCTGTCAATCATTGAAAACATCTGGAGTATCATGAATGAAAAATATGACAAAGGAGACCCTGAACTGCTGAGCAGCTGAAATCCTATATCAGGAGAGAAAGGGACAACATTTCACTTTCAAAACTCCGGAAACTGGTCTCCTCAGTTCCAGAAGTTGTTCTTGTGTTCCAGATGTTCTACTTGTGTACTAACACTAACATCAGTACACTACAAGTACCAGGATGATGAATTCAAAATGCTCTGGACAGTGTGAAACTCTGGACACTTTCCACCCTAAACGGTCGCCATCTTGGCTCCTGCAGAAGAAGGGGGCGGGGCTACCGACTTAAAGGATTTTCAAATTAAAAGCGTGTGAGGAAGCTGCCGCTGTTCCTGAACACAAAGTGTTTCTTTTTCACTGCTGCTGCTGCTGGACAGAAGAATCCGTGTTTATATTATTATTTATTATTAATTATTATTATTGAGTGTGTTAAACAGAGGACACAAAAACATGACGATTTCTGGGTAAAATAATTAAAACTGCAGATGTTTTGGAGGGTGATGTGTTCACATGATGAGGTCATTTCCTGTCAGTGTGTTAGTCTGAATGAGAAGCCGTTCGTTGTACTTGGATGAAATCAAACGTGTTTTGCCGGATTAACTGATGACATGTTGTCTCTGTAGCATCGTCGCTGCTGCTGATCTCCTCAGTATCTGTTGGACTGGTGCTGCTCGCCCTGCTGGTCCTGCTGGTGGTGTGTCTGGTCCACAGGAGGACACGTCGTGTGAAGCAGACTGTGGCTCTTGTCCAAAATCAAAGTCTGTGCACACCAAGACATATTTTACTCATTTTAAACGCACACATTCATCAGTGTTTTCCTTCGAGGTCACGTCTTGTTCTGTTGCTTGTTTTTCAGCGGCCCTCAGAGTCCTGAACGCTTATGACAGCGATGAGGACGACTACGTGAATGTTGATGAGGTGGGGAAACTCGAAGAGGATACCGGGAGAGAGGAAGAAGAGGAGAGCAATGATTATGAGGAGCCAGCGTGTGAGGACAATCATGAGGATGAGGATGAAGGCTTCAATGCAAATTACGTAGAGGCCAAGCAGATCTGTGTGTGTGTGGAGGACTCCACAGAAGAAGACGATGAAGAAGAAGAAATAACCAGTGAAGAAGAAAATGACTACGAGAATGTATCACTGCCATCAAATGAACAGACTGCCGAGTCATGTGGAGAATATGAGGATATTTATCAGAACCTTTAGGTTTGGATCACAGGCTGAATATAAAAGTGTTCGTAGATTCAGGTCTGATAAATGAGGCCGATGCAGAAGTCTTTTAAGCTGCAATACCAACGAGTGCCACTAGAGGTTTTTGCTGTGCACCGACACACTCCAACAAACACATCGACACACACTGACAGATGTTCAGATCTGAGGTGCTTTGGTTGAACCACAGACTGAATATAAAATAATGTCAACAAAGGGATAACCACCGGCAGGGCACAACACACACACACACACACACACACACACTACATACACAAACACATGCACAGTACATACTGGCCGTGACCAACATGTGACACGCAATGCCGTGAACTGTGTGACCGCCTCTAGTCTGCAGCAGCACATTAACACAAAGTGGTTCTGATACACCAATGATTAAACACTTGAGGAGGAATACACACACACCAACACACACACCGACAGGAACACACACACACACCAACAGGAACACACACACCGACACACATACAGACAGATGTTCAACCATCTCAGGTGCTTTGGTTGAAACCACAGACTGGATATAAAAGTGTTCGTAGCTTCCAGGTCTGTAAAATGGTTCTGATCCAGAAGTGTCTTCAGCTGCAATACCAGCGAGTGCCACTAGAGGTCGGCTCCAAAAAACCTCCAGCTCCATAGACTCCCATTCAACTTCTCTCATCAAATCCAAAGTGAATAAAATGTGTCCATCAGTTATCTCGGTGTTGTTAGCTAAAGTCACTCCTTCTTATTAGTTTTCTGGAGGTCCATCTGAAAATAATCCCTCATTCATTAGAAAATAAACTTTAAAAAGACCTGTTTTTTGGGGGGGCGTGTCTGTTTGATTGACAGGCCAGTGGTGCAGTCAGGTTCCAGCTATCGGTGGGCGGGACGTAGTATCGTCAGGTTTCCAATCAGATTGAGTCAAACATGGAGTGAACTACATGTAAACCAAGAATTATCTGGTTTGTGTTTGCTTGCTGGTCAGATCATTCAGATCCACCGCTGGCTCCTCCCCCAGCTCGTCCAAATATGGTCACTTCCTGCTCCAAACTAGCAAAGATGGTGATGGACAGAATCTGAACTGGAGGCTTCATTACGTTCACAAACCAACGATGACCTCTGATGGCTGCTGATTGGTATTTACACATTGTGAATTTACACTGAAGTATTTTCACTTTTTTAATTTTTTTATTCAAATTTCCTAAAGATGCTTTTTTCAGGATCTTTTGGCACAAACAAATATAACCGTGGCCAGTATTAATGTGACAAGTCACATTCAGCCATAAACAATAACTGGACTGAGCTGGATGATGTAATAATATCCTGGTAATTTAGAGATGAGGAAGGAATGGCCATCTTGAATCTCCCTCTCTATTTCTGTCCCTGGCATCCCCCAGTTCACTGACACACTTCTTTATTTTTGCACTGATGGCTCAGACTTGACATCTGAATCTGCCCAGCTTCAGCTCAGATCAGCAGCTAAAACAATCCGACTCTTCAACGCAGATATTTAACAGGAACGCTGACGACAAAATGTTTCATGGGTAAAATGTTTGAAAGACCCTCATCAATAAATGAGCATCACGTGAGATGAACTGGTGTCACTTTGTCTCGTGTGATATTTCCCACCTCTGCTTTCAACAACTATTTAACCAATCACATTCCAGTTGGTCGACCGTTTGAGCCAATGACGTGAGGGCAGAGTGAAAGCGTGACGCCCTGAAGTCCACAAATAGACGTGACACAGTCTCCTTGTAATGTTCACACACACGTGCAGACAGGCTGTGTGTGTGTGTGTGTGTGTGTGTGTGTGTGTGTGTGTGTGTGTGTGTGTGTGTGTGTGTGTGTGTGTGTGTGTGTGTTCACGTTGAGCTCATCCTTGGAAGAGGCAGCGGCGGAGACGCGTAACCCGACGCCAGGCCGGCTTTGTGTGGTCGAACAGCTGCTGGAGTCACTTCCTGAGTGTCACTTCATACCTGATCAAGGAAAAATGCACATGAAGTGTATGAGAAGGTATTTCCCAGAGTCACAACACGCGATCACGTACTGGATTTGAACATATCTTAGTTATGGTCCATCAGTTTTTAAAGTGTGTTCACCTCTCAGAGAAAAGGTGCTGCGATCATCAGGCCCTCAAAGGCTATTTCAACCATTTTAAAAAAATGTGTTTTTGTGCTTTCAGATGCAAAGATTGATTTTGCTGTCTAGAGTCAATATAAAAGTGTGGCCAGCAGCTGGTTAGCTTAGCTTAGCTTAGCCTAAAGACTGGCATCAGGGGGAAACAGCCAGCCTGGTTCTTTTAGAGACTGAACTTTATCTTCCTGCCAGCGACTCTAAAGGACAATGATCAACACGTTCTACGTTGTGTGTTTAAACCATAAAAACAGAAGAACTGAGGTGAAAAACATGACCGACCAGCAGGTTTATCTTTATAAATCTGTAGAAATGAAGGACCAAGACAGAGCTGTTGGATGTTTGGGACAAATCAGCACCGCTCACGTGGTCCAGTAGTTAAATATACATGAATGATACGAGGTGTTGAATCTGCTGCACCTTTCAGTCTGAATAAACATTTACAGGGGTTGTGTTAATAAATTCAATAAGTCATAACCTGACATGAAAAGATTCAGTTTCAGTCACTTGGCAGATCCGCAGACTGTACACGAAAGTGGATGTAGAAAAATTAGGCCGATGCAGAAGTGTCTTAAGCTGCAATACCACCAAGTGCCACTAGAGGTCGGCTCCAAAAAGCCTCCAGCTCCATAGACTCCCATTCAACTTCTCTCATCAAATCCAAAGTGAATAAAATGTGTCCATCAGTTATCTCGGTGTTGTTAGCTAAAGTCACTCCTTCTTATTAGTTTTCTGGAGGTCCATCTGAAAATAATCCCTCATTCATTAGAAAAGAAGATTCAAGAAGACCTGTTTTTGGGGGCGTGTCTGTTTGATTGACAGGCCTGTGGTGCAGTCAGGTTACAGCTATCTATCGGTGGGAGGGACGTAGTAGCGTCAGGTTTCCAATCAGATCAGTCAGATCCACCGCTGGCTCCTCTGAACTGGAGCCTTCATAATGTTCACAAGCCAACGGGTGACGTTTTTAATTTGTTGAGTCTGAAAACATTTGCTGAATAAAGTTTTTCTTTGAGTTGTGACATCATCTCAGAGATCTGCAGACTGCAGCACACTTTAAAGATCCATATCTGCATCACATCTGAGGAATGACAAATCAGAAACAAGATATTTTCACATGCACACAAACACAAAGAGGATGTGACCATGAGGCGTCTTTAGCTTTTTGATGAGTTGCATTCCTGTCTGAGACACGCTCACCAACGGCAGTGAGCTCATGGGGTTTAAATAGTGTGGTGGGAGGGCCACAGCAGAGCAGCTGGCATTTAAAACGGACTGCTGGGTAGGATCACACACTTCACTTAGAGACGACTGAGGAAGCCTCCATTTCTCACTGCTCACTGGAGCCCGAAGATCTGAAGTCAGAGATCTGCCGATATGATGTCCCAGCACGCCGCTCTGAGCAGCCTGTTTGCCGATGACCCGTTCTTCAGCCAGGACCGGCTGCTGTGGCCACTGCATCACAAGGCCCTCTCCTCTCTGCAGCAGGACTTCTTCAACCGCAGGGCCAAGCTGGCAGACAGCCTCCTGAGGGAGCTCCACGATGGGACCCAGCTGGTCAAACTCAGCCAGCTGCCGCTCGTTTCCTCCTCGTTGGCACGGTAAGTGATCTGAGTGTTCAGACCTCCGGTCGATCGGCTCGGGTCCAAACAGGTGGACGGGTCAGAACACCTGCCCGAGCTCATGAACTGGTTCTGTTTTCAGGCTGAGTGACGGTGAGGAGCAGCGGAGGGAGGGTCTCAGCCCGGAGCTGCAGAAGAACACACAGCAGACTTCGGAAAACAACGGCGACCTACTGGTGACCCTCGACGCTCGCGGCTACGCCCCCAGTGACATCACCGTCAAACTGGAAGGGCGGAGCCTGGCCGTGGTGGCCATGAAACAAGGGGGAGCCGAAGAGAGCCAATCCTGCTCCTCCTCCTCTTCTTGCGCCTCCTTCTGCTCCTTGGCGTCATCTCAGGCAGGATTTGTGCAGAAGATCGACCTGCCCGCTCACCTGGATCTGTCCAGCCTCTCATGCTCCCTAATGGATGACGGACAGCTGCGTATCCATGCCCCCGTGGCCAAGCAGCCAATCAGCGAGGAGCATCAGGTTCCCATTCGCTTCAGGTCGTCACTGGAGTTTCCAATCAAAACAGACAAAAGAGAGGAGGAACACACGGACTGACGCACACAAGACACACACTCCCTCACACGAAAACACACGTTGAGCGAAGATATGTTTGTATGCACACACTTCCACTAAAGACTCGATCATGACTCAAGTTTACAATTATTAAATAAAGAGAAGATGTATTTTCTAATTACTGGTGTAAAATGTTTAAAATAAAATAAAGTTCTGAATGGAAAATGATTTTATAAATAAATAGACATGTTCAGGATTTTTGTGACCACATGATGGAGCCAGCAGCCAGTTTACCTGGAGGATGGAGCCAGAGGAGCAAGAGGAAGGGAGACAACAACGTCACCTCCATCTCCCCTCAAGTAACTTAATTAGTACAGTTAAAAGGTTCCAGTGACATGGGGGTTCCTGGGGGGAAGTTATTTGATGGCACGCTGGAGCAGCAGCGGTTTAATGTTTGATGAGTTCTGCTCTGACGGAGTTGTGAAAGAGGAGATGAAGACGTGAGGGGAGAAGGTGAGAAGATGAAGGAGAATAAACACATATTATTATTTAACTTTTAAAGGATTAATTCAACTAAAGTCATAAGTAAACAAATTATTTAAACAGTACATGTATGCTTATTTTCTTCTGATGGTTTTAAAGCCAAATTCAGGGAGGCGTTCAAGAGCCCTGCGACCACTCTGCAGACCTCCAGAAGTAAAAAAACAAAACAAAGTCCAGCAAACTTCAGGGCAGTTCAGGATGTGATCTTTTGTTATCTTTACCAACAGCATCATGGTTGAACTTTTTATTATTATTATTGAACGACTTCACAGAAGCGTCGCTGTAGAAATGAAGAACTAACTCCTCTCGCTGAGCTCATACTTTCTTATCTCTGCTGAAATCTGCTGAATCACCTCACACATGCTGGAGGAAATTACACAGAAAATCACACGCAGTGTTAACCTTGGTGGTAATGATGAAACTGATTATTTTACTTCCACTTTATATCAGCATTTAATGTTAATGAGGTTCCTGACACTGTCATACGTGTAGAGATCTGGATCCGGTGTGAAATGAAGGAAAATAACATTCAGACCTCGCTGTGCGTTTTCTCTGCACACTTTAAAACCTTTTGTTCTTTCTCACTGTGTCTCCTCAAATCTTCTGTAATTGTCCTCCCGGAGTGAAACGTCTTCACCGGTTCGGCGGGGGGTCTGTTATGCGTAGGTGTGCGTGATTGTGACTGTGCATGTATTCATGTTGTTCAGGGTCCACGGTATGCATGTGAGTAGGTTCCTAGCTTTTCCAAAAGCTGTAAAGGACCGAATGTGCTTTGGACTGTAAAATGATGTCCAGAATTAGTCCTGCCTGGAATGATACATGGATATATACAGTACATGTGTGTGTGTGTGTGTGTGTGTGTGTGTGTGTGTGTGTGTGTGTGTGTGTGTGTGTGTGTGTGTGTGTGTGTGTGTGTGTGTGTGTGTGTGTGTGTGGCAAAAATGCACACACCTAAACACACACCCGTTTGTGGAAATGACTGCACTGTTTCCCTGCCGACCGTCATGATGATGGATCCTTCAGTCCAATAAGGTGTCAAACTTGGTTTCTCCTGCAGACAGACGTCCTCTGAGCATAAAACAAACACTCTCATCTCAATAATCTCATTTGTGTGTTTGTGCTTCCATCCTTTGGTTGTGAAAGTCCCTCGTTGATGCAGGGTTGTGTGTGTAAGAACAAAGAGGCTGTATGATGGTAGTTTTACCAGTAGAAAGTGGTATACATTAGCAGGTACACTCATTTCGTTCTTCAGGTTCTTTTTTATTTTATCCTTAATATGATGCAGCAACATCGAAGCCTTTTTAACTCAATAAACAGCTCGTTTCAACCTGATCTGATGGATGTTAGTTAGTTTCATTCGCAAAAATGTTACCCCAGTATAAAACAAGGAAATCAGACAACAACAAATACAAACATATTAAACTAAGAAGCTACGAATCTTTTTAATCACTTATATTTTTCATTTAGGGACTACTTTATTTGTAAGAGTTGTTTAGCAGGTTGATTTCATACGTTTTGTCTCCTCAGTCAGTTGTGATGATCATTGCCAAACGTATCTCTTCATCATGTCCCCTCAGTGTGACTTTACATATCTACTATCAGGAAACTAGATAGTCAATTTTTCGCAAACTCATTTAGGGAATAAATTTGAATTTTTGGGCTTCAGTGGAGATTTAAAGACAAACGGGATTGGAGTCTGTTGTGGATGATCACAGTTGTAATGTAAGTGGGAAGAATTGACCAGCATGCAGGCAGGGATTAAAAAAAATTTTTTTTTTAAAAAATAATTATTATTTAGAAGAAATAATATGGTGCAATTCATCTGTAATCACCACACCTGGTCAATCAGCACTGATTGGTACTCAGCTGCACAAACAAAAAACAAACACAAACACCAACAAAGCACACAGGAGGATTCACTCTTCCACACATGGTGGTTCTGATCCTAACATTAGACCCAGGTGGATCTGATCCTAACATTAGACCCAGGTGGTTCTGATCCTAACATTAGACCCAAGTGGATCTGATCCCAATGTTAGACCCAGGTGGATCTGATCCTAACATTAGACCCAGGTGGATCTGATCCCAATGTTAGACCCAGGTGGATCTGATCCCAACTTTAGACCGAGGTGGATCTGATCCCAATGTTAGACCCAGATGGATCTGATCCCAACATTAGACCCAGGTGGATCTGATCCCAACATTAGACCCAGGTGGATCTGATCCCAACATTAGACCCAGATGGATCTGATCCAACAACGTTAGACCCAGGTGTACTCCATCTGTAATCAACCAGTGCTGATTGGTCCTCGGCTGCAAGAATTTATTTGACAAGAATATGAGTTAAATTTACCTTGTAAAGATGAACAATTCTTCAGACGCAGAAGTTACGAACACTTTTATATCAAGTCTGTGGCTGAAACACTGAAGAGAGCAACTTTCTTTTGTTCACTTTTACTTGAATTTATAATTATTATTTTTTTTAAGTGAAATAAACACGATTATTATTGAAAACCTCTTATGTTCACGTTAAAAGAGACTTTTAAACATAAGGTACAATTTACAGAATTATGTAAATCTTCTGCTGCCATAAAATAGTCCAAATAAAATTGTATGGAATGAGAATATAGTGTTTAAAGACACACAGAGCGGGATGACACGTATTATAACACGTATTGTGTGTCTTCGGGCTGATGATTTTAATACCAGAATGCTGCCTCCAGCTGGACTCTGCTTGACTGATGCTCTGATAAAACATGGGTGTGAGCAATGGTGGAGATTCGTCCTGCAGCCTCAGCTCCGTGATTGTTTCCTCTTCCTTTCCAGACGAGCAGACCATCCCTCCAACTCCTCCATCAGCGTGTGTGCTGCCCTGCCGCACGCTGCCAAATCTGACTGATGGCTTCAATAAAAATTAGATCCGTGTTGAACCAGGAGGCTCCACGGCGTGCTCACTGTGAAACACATTATTACGGACCGATTCTGTTCCCTGGTCCATCGCTCAGACACTCGACTAATATAAATCTCAGATTTTCTGTCTCATGAATGATACCTCCAAGGTGCTGGTCTGGGTGGACGCTGCTTTATTCACTGTACTGTGTAGGAGGAGCAAAACTCTGCCACGGTTAGCTTTTTGATTCCCGCTGGGCATCCCATTCTAAAAGTGGAGGGCCTTTTGTCTGCTGTTGAGTCATTTTGGATCAAGATGTCCAACAAGTGGCATTAGAGTATGACGTGATTATTACACTGATTCAGCAGAGGTGACAAATGCAGCATTATGTTCTGTCGGTTTGACAGACTGTTTATAAAAGTGTTCGTAGCTTCCAGGTCTGAAAAATGGTTCCGATGCAGAAGTGTATTAAGCTGCAATACCACCGAGTGCCACTAGAGGTCGGCTCCAAAAAGCCTCCGGCTCCACAGACTCCCATTCAACTTCTCTCATCAAATACAAAGTGAATAAAATGTGTCCAGCAGCCAAAGTCACTCCTTCTTATTAGTTTTCTGGAGGTCCATCTGAAAATAATCCCTCATTCATTAGAAAAGAAGATTCAAAAGTACCTGTTTTTTTGGGGGCGTGTCTGTTTGATTGACAGGCCTGTGGGCAGTCAGGTTACAGCTATTGGTGGGCGGGACGTAGTATCGTCAGGTTTCCAATCAGATCAGTCAGATCCACCGCCGGCTCCTCCCCCAGCTCGTCCAAATATGGTCACTTCCTGCTCCAAACCGCTTTGAACTAATAAGATGGTGACGGACAGAATCTGAACTGGAGGCTTCATAACGTTCACAAACCAACGATGACATCACCGATGGTTGCTGATTGGTTTGAACAAGTGTGATTGCTGCATTTTACAATGCGAGGATTATTTTCGTACAGTGAGAACAAAAGGCATGTTTTAGGTAGGTAGGTAGGTAGGTAGGTAGGTAGGTATATACTTTATTAATCCCCGAGGGGAAATTTTTTCGCCACAGCAGCATACATACAGGAGCAATAATAGAAACAATGGAATAAAATAATAATAGAATAGAATAATATAATAGAAAAGCAATAAAATAAAAAATATAAATATAAAATATAAAATGCACAGTACATACAGTATATATACAGTACATTAAATATCTATATATATTATATACAACAAACCAATAAACACAGTCAACATATATATACATACAGTACAGTATATATCTATATATATAATATACATATAATATACAAGCAACCAAGAAACACAGTCAACAGTGTTTTTGTACTGTGATGGATTTTGCCAGAGGTGAGTTATTGTAAAGTCTTATGGCAGTGAGCAGGAATGATCTCCTGTATCTGTCAATATATTTAATATTGTACATACCTCACCAATAATAGAAATAAATATCCCATAACAGTGGAAAGTCAGAGAATATATAAAACTGACACCATCGCTAATGATCATAACTCTCCCATCACTGGAGTTTAATTAAGAGTAAAGCAGCTGCTGTGCCTCGTTTGAGACGAACAATAAAACTTCAAGCTGCAAAATGTGTAAACAATGCTGACTCCATCTTCTCAGCAATGACTCACCATAGTTTTGTCTTGTTTTTTCTTTTTCCCTCATTTAAGTAACCGAGGACCGAAGACAGGACAGAGAAAGTATTTATTTTTTGAGAGCTGGTTCTGTTTTTTTTAATGGGACTTACTGACAATATATATAAATATATATATATATTAAGAAGAAAAAAAGGTCTTTGCATTAAAAAATGAACACAACTTTATAAAAGCTTTCGGAGAAAAGAAAAAGAAAATGTCCTGTCCGATGTGTTATCAAAACTTTCTCCTCAAACTCCCACAGGAGTATTCATGTTAAAAAAAAAAAAAAGAGCTAAATGTTTTTTTGGTTTTTTTTGTATGGTTCTTTTCATTAAGAGCACGTTTCCAGTCGTTGAACTGCTGATATTAAAAGAAGCTCAGAGGGATTTTTAATCAACTGGACGAGATAATGACGTTCGCAGGTGGATAGAATTCATTTTGTGCATCGTAGTGAAAAGGAAAACAGAAAGCGTAATAAGAAGGCTATGAAAACTGAGCTCATCCATCTCAGGTATGATATCCTCTGAAGTTATATTTAATAAAGGCGTAATTTTTAACACATTATTCAGGTTTAGACTTTGTGCACACACCTGTCAGAAGCAGAGACACATCAGACTGATGTGTTGTTCTCCTGGTTATCAGTGAGGTCTGCTGTCATATCATCGTGACAGAGCAGAGATACAGATAGAGGAATCACAGGCTAAATAAACACCGGCAGGCTCCTGAACACCAGGACAGGAGATGGGCTTTAAAAGCATTCATGTGCGTGCGCGTGTGCACGTATACCAAACAATCTGTATTAATAGCACCTGTTAACTTTCCTCAGTATCGGCTTTACACAGCCAAAAATATACAGAAGAAAAAAAGAAAAGGAACAAGACTGTATGTTTTAGAGTGTGTGTGTGTGTGTGTGTGTGTGTGTGTGTGTGTGTGTGTGTGTGTGTGTGTGTGTGTGTGTGTGTGTGTGTGTGTGTGTGTGTGTGTGTGTGTGTGTGTGTGTGTGTGTGTGGTTGTGTTTGTGTGGGTGTGCGGTGATGCTGAGTGATGTGCAGTGACAGGAACAGCGCTGTGTGTTTTATCAGCGCTGGTTAAATGTTTCCTGCCACTCTTCCTCCCCGCTTTCAGTGAATCTAACCTTTATGAGGCAGCCGCAGGTACCATCAGACGCACACACACACACACACACACACACACACACACACACACACACACACACACACACACACACACACACACACACACACACACACACACACACACACACTGACGCGCTCCATCTCAGCTGTATATGTGTTTATTACTAATTCAGTAGATGTGCTAATGTTAACAGCTCCGGTACAACCACGACACGGTTCTGCAGGAGACCCTGTGCAGGTGCAGCTTACAGAAATATTACGACATATCAGAAGGAAACATTTGATCCTCAAAGTGCACGTGTCAGAGAGAGATCGTACTAACATGACCCACATGATGTACCGGGAAAAATCCTTGGCTGGCCAACAACAACATTTGAGCAAAAGTTAGAGTTTGAGTTCCAACTTCAGCCGGGCCTGGGTTTATATTTAAACTAGTCCTGGGTTAAGTTAACCTGGTTCTGGGTTAAGTTAAACTGGTTCTGGGTTCCAACTGAAGTTGAGTTCTCTTTCAGTCATGTGACTCCACAAACTAAACGGTGGCAGCAGCAATTGAGCAGATTTTGAGCAGATTTGAGCAGATATTGACAAACTTGGACAACTGTCTGCATGCTCACAAAATATGTTTGTGTTTTATTTAGTTTTTTTTTTCATAATTTCTGATAAAATATGATTATTTCCTCTGTTTTTATCATTTTTGACAAATAGTTTGAGGAATACCAGGGAGCTGAGTGTACACAGGTCGCAATAGTTCTGGGATC
The DNA here is from genome assembly GCF_029030835.1 of Brachyistius frenatus. NCBI lineage: Eukaryota > Metazoa > Chordata > Actinopteri > Embiotocidae > Brachyistius > Brachyistius frenatus. The sequence goes on from NW_027211058.1 coordinate 74,278, forward strand.
TGTGGTGTGCATTCAAAATACAAGTGACACAAAGATTTAATTCATTCATATATTCAACTTGGATGTAAAGTGAATTCATCTCGCCTTGTAATCTGGATATTTCATGTACATTCAAGCTCATGTAAATTGATCCACAGTGGGATAATATTTACTCATCAGAGAAGAACTGGAAGGCTTTGAGAGGAACATGTGAGTCTGTGTATGTGCTCATGTGTCAGCGACTTGCGGCTGACCTGCAGCAGGTGCTGCCACAACAGACAGGCAGACAGCCCAGATAACGAGATCGCTGTCACCTTGAATCTGCATCCAACATCCACGTTGGACGACAATGTGCCTCATCGTCTGCTGTGAGATTACTCACCTACACTTACACCTTCACATCCCACTGGAGTTCAGAAACAGACGATAAACTGATTGGCTGTTGAAGCAGAGACAGTTTATGGTGAAGTTTGACACGGAAATATGCACCACAGTTGAGAGATTTCCTGACTTTTAACTTGTACCGTCATTTTAGAGCATTAGTTTTATACAGTAATCGGTCTGCTAGCATTTGGTGTTACACACACATGTCCCAGTAAATGTTGCTGACATGCGAACGCAGCTAACTGACCATTTCTAAGTTCACGAGCTGTCCTCCATGTTTGCGTACACAGAACGCAAAATGAATTTATCTGATCACCACACACCTAATCTGACTTGTCTGCTTTTATTATTGAAAATATAAAAAAAATCTTCTTCGTCAGTCAGCAATGTTGACTCCTATTTTTACAGCTGTCTCCAGAGAAGTCCCTCGAAAGATTTCCTCCAAACTTTCCGTGTCTTACTTGGATTATCCAAAACTGACATCATTTGGATTATCAAATATAGTCGTATTCATTGAAATCAAAATGGCTAGTTTAACCTTCACATAAGCAAATACGCAGAATCATCATAAATTATAATACAACAGCCCAACAATAAACTCTCCCTTCAAACAAATTATATTATTCAGTTGTTATTTAATCTGATTAAGAAAGGTGAGAATTGATTTTATTTTATTTTATTTTATTTTATGAAACTGTACTTATAAGTGCGCTGCACTTCACAGGGTTATATTGAGTTGTTCCTAATATTCTGTCAATCCAATTAATTTCAATTTAAATTCACTTTATTTAAATGGACAGAATTTGTATATAATGCTGGTAATGTTGATCATTTCCATAATAGAGTAGCTTTGTTAACTCTATTTAAGTCTTTAGATTCTCACATGATGCAGCTTTTAAGTACAATACTATGTTACATTCATTTTTATTTACTTTATCTGTGGTTAGAGCACATTATGTAAGGAACCTGCAAAGGGGGCGGGGCTTCTGAATGTTGGCGAATCCTTTGCCATGACACAAAACCTGCCAAGGGGGCGGGGCTTCAGAATGTTGGAGAATCCTTTGTGATGTCACAAAGGATTGGCCAACATTCTGAAGCCCCGCCCCCTAGCCACAGACAGCCCAGCTAAAGGTTCCATGCACAGATTCTACTGACTCACTTCTGCCTCATACAGCACAAGGAAAGGATCTCACAGCTACTTTTACATTTCAGAAGATATCATTTCATCTGAAAGGGCTTTATCACGACAAACCATTCTGTCCACAGCTAAATTACAATACTGTCAACATGAACAGACTACACCTCGCGAAACCCTTCTCTCCACCAACCAACAGTGAGTCTTGCTTCCCATCAAACTTCAACAATATTCAGTGTGACCGCCCCACAGCGGGACAGGCCCCCAAAATCACCCCCCATTTCCTTTCAGATAACGAATACCGTTGTGCACCAGATAGTTACCAGTTACCACGACATTCCACCAAACAAACTCATCTCACCAAATGCATTCAGGAGTTCAGGAGCCTGCACTATAAACAGTTGAATGTATTCCCATTCAGCACCAACACACCCGACTTAAGACAAAGCCCACTCCCACCAATTTCCACTAGCAAGATTCCCCACCCTCCCCCCTGTTTCACCAACACTGAGTCTTGCTTCCCATCGAACGCTAAAAATATTCAGCTTGACCTCCCCAAAGCAGAACAGGCTTCCGAAGAGACTCCTTATTTCATTTCAGATAATGCACCATTTTGTGACCAGTTACCACGGCATTCCACCAAACAAACTCATCTCACCAAATGCATTCAGGAGTTCAGCAGCCAGAATCTTAAAGAGTCGAATGTTTTCCCGTTCAATAGCAACACACTCCATTTAGGAAAAAGCCCACTTCCACCAATTTCAACTCACAAAATTCCCTCCCCTTCTCCCTGTTTCACCAACACTGACTCCCACTTCCTGTCCAATGCTAAAAATATTCAGTGTGACCTCCCCAAAGTGGAACAGGCTCCTGAAAACACTCCTTATTTAATTTCGGACAATGAATACCGTTCTAAACCATTTTGTGACCAGTTACCACGATATTCTGCTCGACAGTTTAATCTCCACAAATACAGCGAGGAGGCCAATACCCTGCCTTTCAAAAAGATGGAACTATACCCATCCAATACTAACACACCCGAACTGAAAAAGCCACTACTTCCACACATTTCCACCAACAAAACAAAGACTATTCAGTATGAACGCCCTCAACCTCCACAGGCCCCCAAAAATGATCCCCATTACCAGTTTGATAACGAATACCGTTCTGCATCATATGGTGACCAATTACCAAGATATTCCACTCAACCTACTCATCTCACCAAACGCAACCAGAAGAAAAACAGTCTGTATCTCAAAAATATGGGCGTATACCCATTTAACATGAACACACTGCACCTGAATAAACCACGAGGTCTACCAATTTATACCAACACAAAACCGTCCTTTCCTCCCAAATCAAAGACGATTCAGTTTCAACGCCCGAAACCTCCACAGACCCCCAAAAATGTTCCCCGTTACCAATTAGATAACGATTACCGTTGTGCACCATATGGTGACCAACTACCAAGATATTCTACTCAACAGACTCATCTCACCAAACGCAGCCAAAAGAAAAACAGTCTGCATCTCAAAAAGATGGGCGTATACCCATTTAACATTAACACACTGCACCTGAATAAGCCACCAGGTCTACCAATTTATACCAACACAAAACTGTCCTTTCCTCCCAAATCAAAGACTATTCAGTTTCAACGCCCTCAACCTCCACAGGCCCCCACAAATGTTCCCCGTTACCAATTAGATAACGATTACCGTTCTGCATCATATGGTGATCAACTACCAAGATATTCTACTCAACAGACTTATCTCACCAAACACAGCCAGGAGAAAAACAGTCTGCCTTTCAAGATGGGCATATACCCATTTAACGTAAACAAAAAAAACAACTTCCTCCCATTTCCACCAACACAAAATCCCACCGATGAGGCCTGTGAGCAACCCCCCAAAATAATCATCGCCACTATGTGAGTCAGGAGTTGTGATGGGTGTCAACTCCGCAGATCAAACCGCCATAACAGGAGATTCAGAACCACAGAGTCCACTTAGATGTTACCGAACACGAAAGTTTGACCCCACGATCTAATTAAACCGTGACACTTTACAATTTAAATCTTATTCTCACACACACACACACACACACACACACACACACACACACACACACACACACACACACACACACACACACACACACACACACACACACACACACACACACACACACACACACACACACACACACACACACACACGCGCGTCACAAACGAACCCAATCAGTGTTCAGAATTAGTCTGGATGCTCTCATTTCTGCCCAAAAAACAAACACAACAGAAGAAAATAGTATTTAAAGCAAAATTTAAACTAAAATAATTACACTTTTACTAACCTAATTAGAAAGTGGGCGGTGCAGTGGTCAGCACTGTCACCTCACAGTGAGAAGGTTCTGGGATTGATCCCAGGCCTCCGTGTGCCTGCGTGGGTTCTCTCTGGGTACTCCAGCTTCCTCCCACCGTCCAAAGACATGCATGTCAGGTTAATTGGTGATTCTACAAACTGGTGACCTGTCCAGGGTCCCTGACCTGGAATAGGCTCCAGCCCCCCCCCTCCCTCCCGCCCCCCGACCCTGTTCATTATTCTTAGATAATAGATAAACCAACAAATAAAATAAATCTTAAATAAAAAAAAAAGTACCATGAAATTGTTTGTATGTTTTTTTGTGGTTTTTTTTTCAGGTTTCTTTTAAAATGAGCAGTGTTGAACAACCAAGGACTTCACGCTTCATCAAGGTGAAAACAAGAACAATTTATTTGTCTCTTTTTAAAAAGTCATTTATTCTCTGGTTCAAAATCACTGTACTTCAATAAACAATAAATCAGGGTTATAATGTGAGCAAGCAATGAAAAGGTTCAACCATAAGCAGATGTCGATGATAATTTAAGTTGTGAGTACAAACTGCATGATTAAAATTACAATAAATTAGCTTAACAACCAACAAATAATGAACTTCCACGACCTCTGACATTTCTGTAAACATCAGCAAACACAACTCGTGGACTTGAACTTGAATACGACCCCATTTGAACGCAGCTAGTGAACGCTATGATGTCGCGGAGTAAGTACGGAGTGCAAGTGTTTGTGATCAGGGCAAACCGGTTCATGACATTTAGAAAAAGTCTCTAAATTATTTCACATCAGCTTACTGCAGTTCAGAGATCTGACTATAAAGTACATAATATCTAAAACTGTTCTCGTCCCTCTGCCGGACATTTCTCCTGAAAGGATGAGCTGGCTAGTTACTGAACCACTTTTACTCCAGTACATTTATTTATTTATTCATTCATTCTAAGTAACTTTCTAGCTGACAGCACCTCACTGAAAAAGAGAGAAAACATGTTTGCTCCAAGATTTTATAATCCTAAAAATGTATTTGTTTTTACTGGAACCAAAAGCTTTATTGAAGTGAAAGACTAATATTTTTTGCCATTGACTGAATTTAGCACCATGTCTGTTTGTTAAGAAGCCATGACATGTTGTGAGTATATATATCAGAATATCATCATCAGAATATGCAATATCATCATTGCATAGTTTGATGTTTTTCCTTTCGTTCCTTCCAGTCGTGCAGCGGAGGACGTAAGGCGTCAGTCACAGACGGGTCATCTGGGATCAGGGATGTCTCCATCTATTCACTGTCCTGCACACTAACACTGCATCTTCGCCTCGTTTGATAGACAGCAGAGAGGAGAAATATGAGTAGAGAGAGGAGCAATGACATTCAACATCCACACTTGAACTGTCTGCAATTACAAATAATTGGTTATTTAGTTGCTGAACATCCTTTAAAATTGTATTTAAAAACTGCAGTTCTATGAGTACGTTTGTATTTTTCTGCTTCTTTCAGTGGGGGCGGGAGGTCCCACTTCCTCTACGTGTCCGGAGTTCATCCACGTGGGCCAAAGTCAAGATGGTGAAGGCCGAAGCTTCAAAACAGATGGCCGGCACATATCGTCACCTTCCTAAAATAATGGCACAAGTCATTTTTTCAGGTTTTTCAGGAAACACAAAAAACTTAACCAAATGCTGATTATGATATTTATTAATAATTTCAGTCAAAAAGGTTATGACAATAGATGACTATTGACATACTAATAACAATGTCTGTCAATTATGTAACATAAGAGGAATAAATGACTTAGGCACATTTTTGAACATGCCTTTGTGACTTAAGCAATTTTAAACCTTCAACTCTGTCAACAATAAAGCATAACTAACAAACTAACTCAACATAATGCTGAGGAGGCATGTGCATCTCCTCACTTCTCCCTCTGGCTTTTCTTTGCTGGGTTCTTGACTGATGCCTATTGATGTGGCAAATTGTCAAAGAAATGATGACACTCGACAGGCATGACGTGTTTCATTGACTGGAGGTCCTGGAACTTTCTCTCCTTGATTGTCAGAGCACATGGAAACATTATCCATGCTATCGGCTCATTTGGCACCCGTACCCTCTGTGGCAGTGCTTCCCACGCAGAGTCCTTCGAGAAGGACAGCTTGAAATGGACCTAGTCCATTGTCCAAACAGACTTCTTAATTTTCGCTGAGTCCTTGTCCCAGGATTTCTCTTGCCTCGCTTCATCTTTCTTGGTGACATGTGCATCATATTCGGCCTTACTGATATTCCCATGCTTGAATGAAACACAAACATCACACTGATTTTTTCCCGGAATGAATACGGAATAGTTCTCTTCATGGAACACATCTGTGAAATATCGTAGTCCAACGGCCCTCACTCCAGCAGTTGCAGCTGCCTGTTGATATTCCCGATGTAGTTGGGAGATGGTTGTGCCTGGGTGAAGGAATGTCTTGTCTTTGTAGGTCTTCTGAAATATCCACTGCCGCTGCTCTTCTGCAATGACTTGGCAGTCTCGAGTTGAGACTCGCTGACATAACATTGAGTTGCAGGGAGGACCCATAGCCTTTGCATTGATTTCTTTGCCACCTTTGCTCTTGTATGACATTCTTTGAGACGTTTCTCCTTGGATTAAATTTGCTTCCATGTTCCCGGACTAAGGCATTTATTTATTTTCCTTTGGACATATTGTTTAAATCAACATCCTCGTCCTCATCCTGCTGTTCTGGAGTTGTTGCCACCATGGTTAGGCTGTCTTCATTTTCAGGGGCAGAGGACACGTCACAGGATGGGGTATAGTCTGGATCGCTGATGACATCATCATCATCAGATATGTCCTCTTCATGGTGTAGATGTGTCTGCTTGGCATCTTCAACAACATCAACGAGAGTGTTTAAGCTATTGTCTGCTCCATCTGAAACAGTCTTGGCCTGGTACATGCTGCTTCATCTCTTCAACAAAGGTCTCATTGTCATTTTCAGTGGATGAGGCCTGGTCGGTGTCAGAATTGTCAAGTGCATCTCCTACCAAAATTGAAAAACATTTCAACCCTTTGAAGTGTACGGTCACAAATGTGTGATCAATCTCAAGTGAGATTTCCGTTGACTAAAATGCTGACTAAAAAGACTGAATAAAAAGACTAAATAACTAAGCAATATTTATAGCCTAGCCTATTTTATAGTAAACCTCATCACTTACCAATAAGGGGACATGCCCTGAATCATGGAAATAACTCCAGTGGCTCGGTAGATTTTCGTTCTTCTTGATGCAGCCGCCCTCTTGAAAAGCTTGTAAAATTGCCCAAGTCACATTGTCTTTTGACTTAGTCAAAATAAAACGGCCTAAGTCATACTCTTGACATAGGCCATTATACTACAGGGGTAGAATCGCATGATCTGTTCAACTGAGGATGTAGGCGATTTTACCAGAGGTGGCCAGCATCATGAGGAGATGATTTCGGCAACAAAATCATTTTTGTTGAAAAATGACTTAGGCCATTATTTTAGGAAGGTGATGAATATAAAAGTTGCGTTCCCAACCATTAAAAAAAAAAGATATATATATTCAAGAGTTAGCAGCCAAAATAAGAACAAACACAGGTGGAGGACACGGCTTTTATTGTATTATTTATTCAAATCTAATGTCTGTTTTTATGAGGCAGGATTTAAGATTTTTCAATATAAAAAAATTGCATTATAAACAGATCATCGACCAAGAGGTTTTGTAAAGATGAGTTAACGTGGGCTCCTCATTAAGAGCAACCCCTTAAAGTAGTCATCCATTATTAATATAAAAATATATTGATTATAGCTGTTTTGATTAAGATTGATTGGCAGACAGCTAACCCTAACCCTGGGTTACATATTAGCTTCTGGTAAAGGTCAATTTATCTTGATTAGGAAGTTCATAATGCTCAACATGATGCTCACTACACAATACTCCCTTTTGTGTTTTGGTAATATCTTTCTGTTTGTCTGTGCGTTTTCACGTCCGTGTAATTTTCTGTTCAGTTCCTTTGTCGTTGCTGCTGCTCCATCATTTTTAATCAGTCTCATTTCATAGATAAGATCTGAGTGAAAAGGTTGAATGATAGCATGGACGTGGACAGACACATACACACGCACACACCTACACACACACACACACACACACACACACACACACACACACACACACACACACACACACACACACACACACACACACACACACACACACACACACACACACACACACACACACACAGATACATAAACGTACACACACACATTATCAGGAATGACCCTTTTAGCAGTGCATTATTACAGGTAGTATCTGTGGAAGGAACTATGGTGTGCTGGCTTTTCCAAACACACCTGCATTCCCTACCAAGTACACAAACACACACACACACACACACACACACACACACACACACACACACACACACACACACACACACACACACACACACACACACACACACACACACACATTAGGCGGCTGGCTCCTGTGTTTGCTCAGCGAACAGATGAAGGTTAAGGAATAAGACGTGTTTGTACTGCTCTGGGAGATGGAGAGATTGAACTGGATTAATGAATAGGTGATTGTTTGGAAAAGAGAAAGTGTAGTATATCTATATCTTTCCGTTTAATCAATCGGTACATTTGCATTGAGATTTATACTGTAAAAATTATTAATGAATCAACTAGAGCACCATTTAGTTAACTATATTGCTTTGCCGTCAGAGAACAGAACATTTACTCAAAGATGAATTTCTCACCTTTGAGGCAGGCACTTGTTTTATATTGACATTTTAATTGTACTTTAAACCTTGTTAAAGGTAATCCATCTCTCAAGGAAATTTGGTGTAAGGGTGTATACGGACCAACGATGTCCTCCTTGTTTACTTATTTTCTTTTAAAGATAAGTCATACTGCAGCAGTATAATTACATTTCCATGGTTATATTTCACCCTATGAATTGAAAGTTATGGCTGATTCCATATTTCTTTACAGTATTTCATTGACTTTGTGTTACATGTGTCAGTTCCACCGAGTAATAAAAGCAATAGAGATATTACGCATGTAATGATACACAAGTGATGGCTTTTGATCATTAATATCCATCATAATTGTCATATATTATTATTAATAATATATTTAGCTGATATGTGATATCTCACCTCTATTAAAATGCATCCTGATATAAAACTGTGGAAACTGTACCAGCCTTAATAGCAGCTTTCTATTCATATTTAATCTGTGTAACATTATACACATTGGCATCAAAACAGAGATAACTTTAAATATTTGAAAAAGAATGCAACTGCAGTTAGAAAGGGGGCTGATTGTCTTCGTTAGCAGTACCAACTCAGAAAATCCTGCTTCAAAAACAAGAGTTTACCTTCATGATAGCAGCTCTGGGAGGTTGTTTTTAAACAGAGGTCATCAAAAACTAACTTGAACACAAAACATTTAAAGCATGAATAAAATTGCACACTTCAGTCACTGTGATCCTTGTATTAATTTGAGAAACTTAGAACGCCTGTATAATAGACTTTTGGTCCTTTGTGTGCCGAGGTCAAAGGTCAACCATCAGTGATGTCACCACATTGGTTTGTCAATGTTATGAAGCCTCCAGTTCAGATTCTGTCCGTCACCATCTTTGCTAGTTGGGAGTGGTTTGGAGCAGGAAGTGACCATGTTTGGACGAGCTGGGGGAGGAGCCAGCGGTGGATCTGACTGATCTGATTGGAAACCTGACGATACTACGTCCCGCCCACCGATAGCTGTAACACAGGCCTGTCAATCAAACAGACACGCCCCCAAAAACAGGTCTTCTTGAATCTTCTTTTCTAATGAATGAGGGATTATTTTCAGATGGACCTCCAGAAAACTAATAAGAAGGAGTGACTTTAGCTAACAACACCGAGATAACTGATGGACACATTTTATTCACTTTGGATTTGATGAGAGAAGTTGAATGGGAGTCTATGGAGCCGGAGGCTTTTTGGAGCCGACCCCTAGTGGCACTCGCTGGTACTGCAGCTCTGTCTGCCCTTCATATGTTCTTAGTGTTAACATTTCTACTTTCTCCATTTAACAACTACAACTCTTTTATTATTCTCTTTCTGCCTCACCATCTCGTCTCCTCTTCCTCATCAGTCATTACTTCATGCTGATGGTTCCCCTCCTCCCTCTCTACCTTCATCAGTCTCATGAACTCATCGATGGCTTCCCCCTCTCCCGGGAACTGCTTCTTCAGGCTGGCTGCCATCTCAGTCTTCCCCGCGTGGATGCGGTATTCCCTGAGAACAAGTGCACGTGAGATGTCAGAGGAGGCAAACGAGGAAGAAAGACGGAAGCGTGCCGATCCTCGGCCGCCCTGTAACCAGGAGAGGATCTGTACCTGCGCTGGTCGGGAGGGCCGAGGACCAGCGTGTCGAAGTGCTGCTCCAGCCTGGTGAACTGCAGCTGTCCCTCCGTGATCTGGTCCAGAGCCACCTTCAGCATGCTGTTCTCATGCAGCTGGCCCAGGTAGTGGATACCTGGTGGAGGCAGTCGGAGGTCACAGCTGTTTTCAGTCAAGAGATTTATCCTCATACGGTCTTCATTCAGTGACGATCAGAAGAAGTGGCACTCGGTGGTATTGCAGCTTAAGACACTTAAGACTGCACAGGTACAGTCAGTATTTATAAGTATATCAGTATATTTAGGTGAGAGTGTCGGGGTCTGAAATGACATTAGAGTGGAACAAACACCAGACCAAATAAAAAGACAAAACCATAACCATTAAAGCACTGTGAATAGCAGTGAACAAGATGAGATCAATTTTGAAGTTCTTACGAGGTGACACGGTTGCACCGGATGTGGCGTAGCATGAAATCGCTGTAGGAGGAAGATCATAGCTGCGTCTTCCTCCTGCAGCCAAACGATAGTGTCATTAACATCACAGAGGAAACTCACGGAGGAGACGGAGGAGAAGATGCTGTGGAAACAATGTGACGAGCGAACGCACGCTGAGACGTGTTTGTGCGTCACAGCGTTGGACGACTGAGATACTCCGCATCACGCTTCCTTATTGACGTTGACACAACTACTGTCTGTCTGTCTGTCAGTAGCACTATTGACACGTATCTCCGCTTGGTGGACAGAACCAGACCAACCAGGCTTAAACTGGTGACTCATGTTACTTTAACAAAGAATAGAAATGTTAGAGAAACTCAAGTGTAAACATCAAGGGACACATAGTGAGATGAAGTATGACTATGGTCATATATGCATTCCAGTCTACAGGTGCTGCAGCGTTACATAAAAAAACCACCATCTCTGTAAACCCACAGAAAAAATATTTAGACATTTTGTGATTTGGACTTGTCATACTTAATTGATTATACTGCTCATTCTGCTTTCTTATGGCAAATCGTGCTGTTCGGACAGTCACAGACCTTATGATGCAGGATGTTTATGATAAGTAAGAAGATGACATTTACAGTAAACATGCAGCTTTTTGAGTGTCAGGGCTCCAAATGTCATCTGTTAGCTATTAAAAAGAAGGGGCTGACTGCGCGTTAGTAATGTCTCCATCATCACCATTTGACGCATTCGGCCTCTTCACCCACCCTTCTTCTTCACACACACACACACACACACACACACACACACACACACACACACACACACACACACACACACACGTACGCGCGCACACGCACGGTGTAAAGCCCTCCCTCCTCCGCGGCTGCTCCACTATTTAAACCTCCTCTGTTGGAGTTTGGAACCAGGTGCAGCGACCTGCAGAGTTAAAACGCACAGAAGAAGCAGAAGAAGAAGCGAAAACTCCACAGCGGCAAAACCGAGATCTCCTGCTGCTGTAAAACTCCACCTGTGGCTCCAACCTCCTACCTGCAACCTCTGAAGTCTGCTCACAGTAAGTCTGCGCACGGCTGACTCTTATTAATCTAAAAATGAACTCCTACTTTTACTGATATTAAATTATTTTTTTTAGCCCAAGCCTTTATTTCAGTAAAACTCACTCTGATAATACAAGATCATTTTTGACTTTTTTCCTGCAAAACCTTCTGAATTAAAGCCTCCTGCTCGCATATCTTTCTTCTTACGAAGTTGGACGTTTTGTTTTTTCGCACGAAGAGAAATTCTCGCCGTTCAATAATTTTACCTTCGCGCTCATAAAGCTGACATTCCTGCAGTCAGACTGGTGATCTGCAGACGCTCTACGTGTTTCCTCTTCTCTGCTTCAGTTAAAAGCTCAATATTCTGTCGTCATGTCTGCGTATTGGAAGTGAAATGTCTTTAATGAGGTGATTCTGGAGGCGCGTTCATCTCCTCGGACAGCGCGCGGACACTTTTCACCAAAATCTGCATGACAAATATTTCATCTTCTCACATTCAGTCTGTCTTTGATAGCTGAACTGTTTTCCTGCAGTAGCTGCACGTTTTTTTTCCACAGTAACTTTCAGAATTTGTATTCTAAACATCACAGAAAAGACGCGCAAAGGTCACTGATTGATCTGTAATATCTTATAAAAGGATCATTTTCTCACTTTGCAGCAAAACTATGCAGCAAATCTTTTTCTCACTATAACGCAACTTGGAGAAATTACTTTGAGCTTTAAAAATTATTCACTTTATACACTTCACACATAAAAAGGTGAAATAAAGTCAACTTTAATAAAGTAAAAAAAAAAATAAAGTGCTTATTATTTTTTATATAGAACGGAGAAATGTTCTGCAGGTCCAGGGCTTATTGATCCTTGCTGCAGCCTGCAGGTGCAAAATAACTGACATAATTGTTTCATTTGAAATAGGCTAAAGCTTCCTTTAATGTTGATAAGATCGTAGCTGCTAATATTAGCCATGCACCGTAAAAAATGTATTTAGATATCCAAAAGAAAAGATAACCAGAAGATAATGTTCTCAAATGATCTGATAATGTGGAGCACTGAGCCATAAAACACATTCATGTCTGTTTCAACAGGTATTCAGAGACCAACCAGTAGAACTGAAATGATTTATTAGTCAAATGATGATCTATTAATTATTTAAGTAAATATGTTAATATATATATTTTGTAATGCTCTGGCAGCAGCCAGCTAAATGTGAATATTTGTTAGTTTAGTGGTTTTTTTAAAACTAAGAATTTACATAATTAACTTTACATTTTGGGGGATTTAACCTTAAAAATTATTCTTCAGGAAAAAAAGAAGTATCCTGACATTCAAACAAAACAAAATATTTCTTGCTGGCTGTACTCCTGTAATAATTATCACCTCTTCTGAGGCTTAGCGTTTAAAACAAAGTAATTTTGACGTTTACAACAAATGACCTCAATAATAAACAAATGAAACTAGACACGCCCACGACATGAAGGGTGAAGGTTTTATTAATATTCAACTTAAGAGGTGAAACTTTACAACAAATGAAGCGTCAGTTTAACCGTGTAGAGCTGACAGGATAAACCTGAGGCTGGGAAGTCGCTCACTGTCGGCATGTTATCAGAAAATACAAATACTTATTAAAGGAAGTCATGCTTTTTTTTAATCGAGTGTTCGTCATGATTTGCTTTTGTTTACAAAGTGAGGGAGTTTATTCGGGATTCGTCCTCGATGATGTGTGACATCAATCAGTTTTGCTCCACTGGAGTCGATCCGTTTCTCTGCATCCTCCTCAAGAACACAACAACACTCAGCTGACAGGAAGTCGATCCGCAGCTCCTTTACATGATACACACCGATTCTTCAGCTGCTTCACACCACCAGTTCTACACTTCAGGCATTTCTCAGAAAACCAGATGACTCTTGTTTTACCAGCTGTGTGGGAGAGGTTTGACATCCAAAGTTTTGTCATCAGACAGGAAGATGTATTATTTAAAACACCTTTTCATGATTTTTACCAATAAAACAATAGAAAATGAGACTCGGTAGCAACAAAGACGTATTTTCCAAGAACTCTTCTTCCTGATGATTGTGTTGGACTTTAATTAAGCCCATCTTGCACCCTCCTCCTCTCCTGCTCTAGATGGCTGTAATCCTGAAGCCGTGGAGGGTTCTGCTGGCCGTCGTGCTGTGTGTTCTGGTGTGTCTGGGAGCACTGGCAGACGCCTATCCGCCCAAACCCGAGAACCCCGGTGATGACGCCCCACCCGAAGAGCTGGCCAAGTACTACACCGCCCTGAGACACTACATCAACTTGATCACCAGGCAGAGGTACGGACGCACACACACATCAGGAAAACGGTCCTCATGAGGCTCAAACCAGATTCAGTTGAGACACTGTACACAAATTATTTGAGCGGTTTGGAGGGAAGAATCTAATATTTGACTTTCCAAAAAAGTCTAGCTTGAATGTTTGAAATATCTTCTTCACTTATCAAAAATACAAAATGAAACAAAACACAGTTTTCTGTTCCAGATCTCAATAATAATAATAATTACAACAACCACCGCCTATGGACGTAATACAAATAACATCAGAGAAAGTCAAAGTCGGCATAACAGCATGGTGAACATTCCTGCTATCTATTAAAATCTTTCAAGTAAAGAAAGGAAGAACACATAAGTCTTTTCTACCATCATTTTCAGAGAGTTCCTACAAGACTGTTATGGTTATTGAGGGTTGAAGAAGGTTTGACTGGTGCATCATCCAGACTATGACCCCAAACTAATTTTAGGTGTCAAGCTAAAAGGGTTTGCGTCGAACTTGAGCCTTTTTTCTCTCCTCCTGTTGCTCAAGATTAGATTTAGTTTGTATTAAAGTCAGTGCAGCAGCATCGTGCCAGCCCAGAGCTCGGTCAGCGTGCGATGCTCCTTCCTCCCCAACCCTCCACTGAGCACCAGCTCCATAGATTAGATTACAGTCCCGTCTCGGAAACCTCCAGGCCTCCACATCAACCGGACCAGAGCCATAAAACAGGCCCAGATGGACCCAAGAAAGAATCCCAAATTCATTTAGCGAGGCCTGCTGCTCACATTCAAATGGTGTATTTTCTATGTGAAGCAGATCATGAGCTCTCTGTCCTTTTTCATGAAAGTCAAATAGGTGTTTGATATTTAAATAATGGGCTTAAAGAAGGATCCTAATGTTGTAAAAAGTCCATTTGTTTGAAGGAATACGTGTTTAAGATTCACTGGAGAGGTGCAGATGAAGACATATTGTACGTGATGAAAAGATCTACAAGGTTTGGCTGGAGGATGTGATGAGTGTCAGCTGTAGGGATCCATATGATGGAATCTGGTCAGTCTGGTGAATCATATATATGGTAGCTCATAGCACGATGGCTTTTATTGTGAAATAAATGCAGGAAGTGCTGAGTTTGTATTAACACAGTTTAACAGGCCAAATGGTAGTTGATCAAAGAGACTTCAATTCATCATCGTGAATAAATCAATGAATCAAAACGTCTTTAATGTCCAAGTGAAAACTTTTTTTTTTTATCGGCTCTCTTGCTGAACTTGTGCTTTACAGATGATCGGATTTTAGAGCACTCAAAATATATAAATGAAGTTTAACTGAATTAAGAGACATTTTGAACATTTTATTTCCTCACTTGGAGAGTAAAAGAGTGTCGGAGCGTCATTTCGGTGCGGCTTTACACGCACGAGAAGCACCTGTGGTGCACGTGTCACAGTTTGGGAGTCACTGATCGAGTAGGTAGAGGAAGAAAGATCATAGACACAGAAATATAAGAAATACAGAGAGACAGAGGAAGATGAAGATGAAGACAGTCAGTTAGAGAAAAACGTGTGTGTGCAGACAGGCCATTATCAGAGCAAGAACATTTTACATCCTGATGTGTCGCCAGCTGTGTGGCGGCTGAGACAGACCATCTGTGCTTCCTGATTGTCTTCCTGCAGGGCAACACACACACACTCACAGAGCAAGTAATGGAGCATAAGATTGGGTGCTGGGGTCACAGAGGGAGGGGGAACAGGTGGTTGATGGGAAAACACAGGAACTGTCTGTGGGGGTTACATCGATTGTGTCAAACACGTAAACACACACACACACACACATTAGCGAGTAAATTCTCTCTTAAACGGATCCGTGATTTTACATTTGTAGGCTGTCTTCAGTCACTGGTTTCCTTCCCAGGAGAATAATGAGACCCATTCAGACTTGGAAATGACACCTTCATACACATTAAAACACAGCCGGAATACTCACAAACCTGAATCTGACTATGATATAAAAACATCAGCAGCAGCGGAAGGAAAACAGGTGAAGCGGTGTATTGGAAAGGCAGAAGTAGAGAGGACATAGATGATGGACAGACACGCTCCAAAAGCAAACATCTCAAAGAGTTATGTCTGTTTAGAGGGATGAAAGAAAGATGTTATGGGAAAAGTCATTTTCAGCCTGAAAAAGAGTGTCGTTGTATGTCAACCACAGACTGGATATAAAAGTGTTCGTAGCTTCCAGGTCTGAAAAATGGTTCCGATGCAGAAGTGTCTTAAACTGCAATACCAGTGAGTGCCACTAGAGGGCGGCTCCAAAAAGCCTCCGGCTCCATAGACTCCCATTCAACTTCTCTCATCAAATCCAAAGTGAATAAAATGTGTCCATCAGTTATCTCGGTGTTGTTAGCTAAAGTCACTCCTTCTTCTTAGTTTTCTGGAGGTCCATCTGAAAATAATCCCTCATTCATTAGAAAAGAAGATTCAAGAAGACCTGTTTTTGGGGGCGTGTCTGTTTGATTGACAGGTCTGTGGTGCAGTCAGGTTGCAGCTATCGGTGGGCGGGACGTATTATCGTCAGGTTTCCAATCAAATCATTCAGATCCACCGCTGGCTCCTCCCCCAGCTCATCCAAATATGGTCACTTCCTGCTCCAAACCGCTCCGAACTAGCAAAAACGGTGACGGACAGAATCTGAACTGGAGGCTTCATAACGTTCACAAACCAACGGTTGACCTCATTGATGGTTGATACTTCATGTCGGCCAAAGTTTAACAGGAACACAACTTAATTTAGACATACGTTTCAGTTTCTTGCTCATGTGCAGCAGCACTGAGCCTGTGAAGTGTAAAAAAGTTGAATAATATTTTCTGTGGAGGGGAGGTGTCAGATAAAATATGTCTGATGATGTCACAGGATGTCACCAACATTTGGAAACTACAAATTAGAACCTGTTGCAAACTGGAAGTAGGAAGTTTGAGTGACATATCTGGTGCTTTATGGGTAATGTGGGATCCAGCATTAGTAGGAATTAAAAGTTGGGATATTAACATCTCTGCTGCACTGATTTCGACTTAATTTAACTGCATTTCCTGTGACTGTTTCACAATAAAAGCCACCCCGTGTTTTGCCAAATAAAAGATTTAATTGTGAAATAGTCAGACTGAGGTTACAATCTGTAATCCCGGATTGCATGCAGAGAGTTTCCTGTGTATCTGGGCGATCTGACAGAAAACACATTAAACAGCTCATCATCCATTAAAGTGATGATTGATCTGATGAACATTCCCTCCCTCTCAGGTATGGGAAGCGCTCGGCTCAGGAGGACGTGGTTGCAGAGCTGCTGTTTGGCAGCGACAGCAACAGAGACCAGAGATCAAGGTAAAGTCTCACACACATAGACGGAGGAGGTCATGTGACCTGTGACCAATATGTTAAGGATTAATAAGCAGTTCTTCCCCGTGTGTGTTTCAACAGATATGATGACTCCTACATGTGGTGAGCCCGTCTCCCTCGTCACTGGGCATTCCCTCCGGCTGCTACCCAGAATGCACCTGGAGGGGCCGACATGTGCCTCTCACCTCTGACCCCCTACCCCAACCCAATGATCATCAGTGAGTGGAACACCAGTTCCCTCTGTCTCTCCTGTCGCTGTCTCACATCTCCGTCCTCACGTCAGAACTGTACATAATTTATTATTGAAATAAAATCTATATATGAGATCAGAGCTCCTAATCAGGTGGAACTGTGTCTCTCTGTGTGTGTGTGTGTGTGTGTGTGTGTGTGTGTGTGTGTGTGTGTGTGTGTGTGTGTGTGTGTGTGTGTGTGTGTGTGTGTGTGTGTGTGTGTGTGTGTGTGTGCATGTGTGTGTGAGCATCGAGGTCTTACTGTCCGTCACTGTTCAGAGGAGGAAAGTCTTGTTTCTCTGTTTCTGTCAGAAATAACTTCCGAACACGCAAATAAAAACGTTTTCTGTGGGATTAAAATCTGTCGATGACTCAGAATGGATTTTTTTTTTTTTAATTTTTATTCATTCAATGATGGTCATCCTTTTTACACACTGTGGTTTAATGTCAGCTGATCTTCAACAGTAGGTTTGAGACAATAATGTAGAATATAATTAAAAAATAACATTTTAAAAACACACTATTGTATAGCCATGCTGATAGTTCTCAGACCCTGTTTGAGGTTCTGGGAAAAAGTGTTCTTCACTGCAGTCTGCTGTGATCCATACAGGTGATTTGTTTCGGTGGTTGACCTTTAAAGTTAATTAAGTTCAAAAGTTTAGTTTAAATTATATTGAAGAACTTTAATTGAAGTTTGACAGTTTACATTGCCTCGTTTAAGTTCATTTTTGGGGATTTTTCAGCTCTATTTCCCAATTTAAACATTAAAAAAATGGTAAACAAAGAGTAATATAATATAATGAGTTCCATTACTTTGATGAAATAATTAAAATAGCTCCTTTACTTTCATTTAAACATGGTGAGTTGTCAGCTAATCTAACCTATTGTATTTAAAAAAAATATATATATATATATATATATATATATATATATATATATACACATATATGATTAGGACACACTGCAGTTGATACCAACCATTTTCTAGACATTAGCTGATCTAAAATCAGGATGATTTCATATTTGAAGCTGCTGCACATTACAATTACAACTGTTTTGAATTACTGCAAAGAACAGGAATCTCCCCTAATGTTTAGTTTTTAAGTGTGCATTGCAATTCAATTCACTCAGCTATCTGCTCAGTGTACACAAAGGATACTGGAAGCAACAGGGTATAATACCATGGTAACTACATCGTTAAAAAAACAGCAGTATCTTGTTAATAAAACTATTTTCGTACTATATGTCATTTATTATAGGATTGTGCAAATACTGGGGGGGAAAAAACTGAATAATCTCACAGAAAATACCAATATTAGAGATTTTCTGTGTTACTATTTCCCTGGGATGTTTTTACATACATTAACCTCATATTTTCTTCCTTCATTACATTAATAGAGAAAATGAACCTCAGTATTATCACCAATTGTCCCAGTGCTGCCCGGACATTACCCTGCTGTTTCTATTATGCTGAAATACAAAGTAATAATTCTTCAGCCCATCAATCACCACTTCAGGTGTAACACTGTAATCCGTCCACTGTATGCTGCTGTTACTCTGCTTCCACACATGGTGGTCTTCCATCACAGCATCCTACCAGCTGGTGAGCAGCACGGACAGTCTCTGTATGTTCCACTTGTTTTTTTTCTTCACGTGAAGCATAAAAAAGGAGGAAAACACAGGGCTTCAGAAAATATGACAAACAAAACAACGCACTGGCCCTTTAACACTCCTGCGATGCTCGGTGCCGCATCAGGAGGTGTTAATGTACCATAAATATTGTGAGTTTAACCGGAAGTAAATCAAATTTGCAGCCAAAACTAAGTTTAAATGTTAAACTGTTACCTGCATACGGTACCTACTTGCATGCGCCATAGTTCAAATAAAAAAAAAAATACTATTTTTTTAGTTTCATTAAAACAACATGTACTTGTACAGTATTTGATATGCCAAAATGGTTTTATTTTGAAATATTGGCGGAAGTTCTGTATATTTTCGTGGTTGAAGAATCGTCAGAGGACCACAAGCAGCCAGACGACAACAAGAAGCGCACGAGACATCTCAGACAGCGGGAAGCCTTTCTCATTTGTGTCAGACGGTAAGTGTCGGCTCTCTCGTTACCGGAGACGTGACGGTATATTTAACGGGACGTTCCTCTTACGGTCAGCGTTGAGTCTCTCGTGCTCCTTCTTGTCTGAGGCTCGTTTATTGCTGGAGAGCAGCTGCACCGGAGCTGTGTTGACAAAGGTGCGTGTGCGCGTGGTAATTTCGCCGTATCTAAATAAGCGCGCGCTTGTATTTGCATACATTTATGCCAGCCGGATTTTGTTGTTGTGTTAGCATTGTCTTCGTGTGTGTGTGTGTGTGTGTGTGTGTGTGTGTGTGTGTGTGTGTGTGTGTGTGTGTGTGTGTGTGTGTGTGTGTGTGTGTGTGTGTCGTGCTTTGTTACATATGACCCCCGAGACTAATTAAAAGACCCCTCTGCGCCGCGCGTGAATGTGGGGGTGGGGGGTACATAAATAATAAGAGTAGTGGAGGGTTGGATGTCAGGAGGAGAGAAAGGGGAGAGGGGCGATTATTAATGGAGGGAAAGTATAAAGAGCGAGAGGAGAGGGAGAAGATGGGCCAGCAAGGGGAGGGAGGAGGGGCAGTATGAGGAAGAAAAGAAGTGTGAAAGCAGAGAAGACTGAGGAAGAGGAGGTAGGAAGGTGTGAGGAGAGACTCGAGGTGAGGAGGAAGTGTTTGTCTGTGAACGTTATGAATCCTCCAGTTCAGATTCTGTCCGTCACCATCTTGCTAGTTTGGAGCAGGAAGTGACCATATTTGGACGAGCTGGGGGAGGAGCCAGCGGTGGATCTGACTGATCTGATTGGAAACCTGAAGATACTACGTCCTGCCCACCGATAGCTGTAACCTGACTGGCCTGTCAATCAAACAGACACGCCCCCAAAAACAGGTCTTCTTGAATCTTCTTTTCTAATGAATGAGGGATTATTTTCAGATGGACCTCCAGAAAACTAATAAGAAGGAGTGACTTTAGCTAACAACACCGAGATAACTGATGGACACATTTTATTCACTTTGGATTTGATGAGAGAAGTTGAATGGGAGTCTATGGAGCCGGAGGCTTTTTGGAGCCGACCTCTAGTGGCACTCGCTGGTATTGCAGTTTAATACACTTCTGGATCAGAACCATTTTACAGACCTGAAGCTACGAACTCTTTTATATTCAATCTGTGGATGTTACCAGTGGAACAGCAACTCTTCTTGAGAACCAGGAAACATAACTACAAATTGAATAGTTTGAGATCTGAAGGCACTTTGGAGGGTGATGAATTAAAAATCCTTTAATCAGTCATTACTATTCGATCACAGTAAAAAACACATTCCTACGTGTTTCTGCCATTAAGGCCTTCATCAGGGGATTTACAATAGATTGTAACTATTGTACATATTACAAATATCATGTGTCCGTAGTAGAAGAGTCCTCTGATAAACTGGCCTCCTGCAGTCCAGACCTGTCAATCATTGAAAACATATGGAGCATCATGAATGAAAAATACGACAAAGGAGACTCTGAACTGTTGAGCAGCTGAAATCCTATGTCAGGCAAGAACGGGACCACATTTCACTTTAAAAACTCCAGAAACGGGTCTCCTCAGTTCCCCAACGTTTACAGAGTGTTGTTAAAAGAAGAGGCGATGCATCACAGTGGTGAACACGATCCTGGAACAACTTTTATGAGATGTGTTTCTCAGCAAACAATAACATGTCAGTTTCAACATTTGATAGGTTGTATTTCCAATTAAATATTTACATTTTACACAGCGTCCCAACTTTTGTGGAAACGGGGTTGTATGAATCGTGCCGATGTTTCAGATGTCGTGATCTGCATCCAGTCATCGTCTCTCTTCTCTCTCACACGTGTTTCAGTCTCTTCATCTTTTCTCTTCGTGTCATCATCTCTCTCTCCTGTTGCTGCCGGGGGTGTTGTGTAACGCCTGCTCTGCCATTAACGGCAGTGTGTGTGTGTGTGTGTGTGTGTGTGTGTGTGTGTGAAGGCAAAACTGAAAGAGGACAGGTTTCCATGGCAGCCATGAGCGGTAACCGCAGCTTGTCATAGCAACCACCTAACATAGATAGATAGATAGATGGATAGATAGATACACAGACAGACAGACCTCTTTGTTCTCATCTCTTTCTCCCTAATTTGCTGTAGTATTGTCTGCGTTGTCATGGCGATGTATAGATTGGTTACGCCCACATGCCCCTCCTCATCCCATCTCCCGCTCGCACTCCTCTCGTGACTTTTCCATCTGTACTCGGCCTCTCTTCATCTTTCGCTACGGACGTTCGATTCCAGAACCATCGCCGAGGCTCCACCCCCTCACTCGCTGACATCACTGCCTGCTGTGTGTGTGTGTGTGTGTGTGTGTGTGTGTGTGTGTGTGTGTGTGTGTGTGTGTGTGTGTGTGTGTGTGTGTGTGTGTGTGTGTGTGTGTGTGTGTGTTTGTTTGTTGTGCTCCAATCCAGTGCCTATAATGATATATATGTACTGCCAGCAGTCAGGTAGCTTATCTTAGCACAAAGCCATGAAATAAGGGCAGTTGCATCACGCTTCACTTTCCCCTTTTGTAATAAATAACATCTTCACACTTTGATGTCTGTAAGGTTTAAACAAATAATAATAATAAACTTTATTTATTAAAGCACCTTTCGAAACCAAGGTTACAAGTTAAAACAAAAATAAAACCATAAATGAATGAGGTCGAACAGGGTGCAGATTGAATCTGTTAGTTTTGGATTGTTATCTTTATATAAACAGCGTAAATGATCTGATGTAAACATTCGGGAGTTTAGACTGAACACAGTTACTGGAGCTTTTATGTCATCTTTTTCAGCTGTGAGAAACTCACATGGTGTGTGTCGTCCTCCTGCTCCTCTGTGTGTCCTCTCTCGGTCTCTCAGATTTCCTGAAGCTCCACCATGCCTGTGGCCTCCACCAGGACAGAGCCGGGTGAGACCCGACATGTTTTCCACAACTGTCCCCGAATATCCGGTTTACAAACGGGATCCTCAAACCACCAGAGTAGAAAAATGTCAGGTGGAAACGGGGTCAATGAATTAATGAAGCGC
Organism: Brachyistius frenatus; assembly: GCF_029030835.1. Taxonomy (NCBI): domain Eukaryota; kingdom Metazoa; phylum Chordata; class Actinopteri; family Embiotocidae; genus Brachyistius; species Brachyistius frenatus. Next base: position 97,085 of record NW_027211058.1, read on the forward strand.
CGATCTTAACTTGTGATATCAGAATAATGTGGAAGACGTGTCATCACATCCAAACTTGAACCATAAAATGAGAGCTTTGATCCCAGCAATGATTCACCTGAAACAAACAGCATCATTAAAACCTGAAAGATCAGCATTTTATTATTGAAAGCAGCCCTATAACTACTGTGTGTGTGTGTGTGTGTGTGTGTGTGTGTGTGTGTGTGTGTGTGTGTGTGTGTGTGTGTGTGTGTGTGTGTGTGTGTGTGTGTGTGTGTGTGTGTGTGTGTTACAGTGCCCCAGGTGTTGGACGCAATGAGTGACAGCACCATCAGCTCCACCACGGCCAACGACCTGGACCTCATCTACCTCAAAGGAATCATGGAGAGTCCTCTGGTGTGTACACACACATATACACACATATATACACACATACACACATATACACACATATTCACACGTGTACAGACATATACAGTGGTGTGAAAAAGTGTTTGCCTCCTTCCTGATTTCCAATTTTTTTTGCATGTCTGTCACACTTAAATGTTTCAGATCATCAAACAAATTTAAATATTAGTCAAAGATAACACAAGTAAACACAAAATGCAGTTTTCAAATGAAGGTTTTTATTATTAAGGGAGAAAAAAAATCCAAACCCACATGGCCCTGTGTGAAAAAGTGTTTCCCTCCTGTTAAAACATAACTTAACTGTGGTTTATCACACCTGAGTTCAATTTCTCTAGCCACACCCAGGCCTGATTACTGACACACCTGTTCTCAATTAAGAAATCACTTCAATAGGACCTGCCTGACAAAGTGAAGTAGACCAAAAGATCCTCAAAAGATAGACATCATGCCGAGATCCAAAGAAATTCAGGAACAAATGAGAAAGAAAGTAATTGAGATCTATCAGTCTGGAAAAGGTTCTAAAGCCATTTCTAAAGCTTTGGGACTCCAGAGAACCACAGTGAGAACCATTATCCACAAATGGAGAAAACATGGAACAGTGGTGAACCTTCCCAGAAGTGGCCGGCCGACCAAAATTACCCCAAGAGCGCAGCAACGACTCATCCGAGAGGTCACAAAAGACCCCACAACAACATCCAAAGAACTGCAGGCCTCACTTACCTCAGTTAAGGTCAGTGTTCATGACTCCACCATAAGAAAGAGACTCGGCAGAAATGGCTGCATGGCAGAGTTCCAAGACCAAAACCACCGCTGAGCAAAAAGGACATTAAGGCTCGTCTCATTTTTGCCAGAAAACATCTTGATGATCCCCAAGACTTTTGGGAAAATACTCTGTGGACTGACGAGACAAAAGTTGAACTTTTGGGAAGGTGTGTGTCCCGTTACATCTGGCGTAAAAGTAACACCGCATTTCAGAAGAAGAACCTCATACCAACAGTAAAACATGGTGGTGGTGGTGTGATGGTCTGGGGCTGTTTTGCTGCTTCAGGACCTGGAAGACTTGCTGTGATAAATGGAACCATGAATTCTACCGTCTACCAAAACATCCTGAAGGAGAACGTCCGGCCATCTGTTCGTGACCTCAAGCTGAAGCCAACTTGGGTTCTGCAGCAGGACGATGATCCAAAACACACCAGCAAGTCCACCTCTGAATGGATGAAGAGAAACCAAATGAAGACTTTGGAGTGGCCTCGTCAAAGTCCTGACCTGAATCCTGTTGAGATGCTGTGGCATGACCTTAAAAAGGCGGTTGGTGCTAGAAAACCCTCCAATGTGGCTGAATTACAACAACTCTGTAAAGATGAGTCGGCCAACATTTCTCCACAGCTGGAAAAGACTCATTGCAAGTTATCGCAAACACTTGATTTCAGTTGTTGCTGCTGAGGGTGGCCCAACCAGTTATTAGGTTTAGGGGGCAAACACTTTTTCACACAGGACCATGTGGGTTTGGATTTTTTTTCTCCCTTAATAATAAAAACCTTCATTTAAAAACTGTATTTTGTGTTTACTTGTTATCTTTGACTAATATTTAAATTTGTTTGATGATCTGAAACATTTAAGTGACAAACATGCAAAAAAATAAGAAATCAGGAAGGAGGCAAACACTTTTTCAGACACACACATACAGTATATACACTCAAACATTTACACACACATATATATACATACACACAGAGACACATATACACACGTAGATAAATGAAACTACACTTGCTTGTTGCTGATGATGTGACTGTCCTGTACGTAACTGTGTGTGTCTACCTATACATGTATATCTATCTATCTATCTATCTGTGTGTGTGTGTGTGTGTGTGTGTGTGTGTGTGTGTGTGTGTGTGTGTGTGTGTGTGTGTGTGTGTGTGTATATGTGTGTGTGTGTGTGTGTGTGTGTGTGTGTGTGTATCAGGAGCAGGATGAGGGTCTGAAGGAGCCTCGTCTGTCTCCGGTGAGAGACAACAACATGGAGCTGCTGCAGGAGATCCTCAGAGACCTGGACCCGTTCACACAGCGCTCCGACACGGCAGCCGAGCTCTCCCGCATCCTCACACAGCCACACTTCCAGGTCGGGAACACACACACACACACACACACACACACACACACACACACACACACACACACACACACACACACACACACACACAGATCTGATTATGTTCCCATCATACACAGCTGGTTGAAATAATCATACAATTCATGTTTTGTGTCTCAGTCTCTGTTGGAGACTCACGACTCCGTGGCGTCCCAGGCGTGTGACACCCCCCCTCTCAGCCCATGTGACTTCGTGGATCACGAAACAGAAGAGAACCACACACACAACCTGCACCTGCCCCCTGATGCAATCCGCATGGTGGGGATACGCAAAGTGGCGGGAGAGCACCTGGTGGGTCCCGCTAAACCGTTAAAACTCCCGTTAAAATGAAATGAGTTTTATCGACACGTGCAGTTGTCAGAGACGTCTCTTTGTTGGTTTCATCCAGCAGGTCTATGTGTTGAATGAACATGAATTAAACAGCATCTAAAGCTCTTATTTTGACAGCTGATGTAGTCCTTGTTTCTATATTCCAGTCACAGACGGTCTGTTCTGGAAACATACGCAGCGTTTAGGACCTTGTAGGAGCTTGTAGGAACTTTGAGCCTCATGGTTCTCTAAGTTTTAATAAATAAATATAAAAAAGATTAGAACTAAAATATTTATGTGATGTGCAGCATGATTACTATCACAGGAATTGATTACAGATTTATGACTTTATCAGGTAGAGCTAAAAAAAAATTTAAAAAAAATTTAAAAAATTCACAACCTGTAACTTTTCTAATTCCCATAATTTAAGTAAAAAACATCGCAATTTGTGAGAAAATCTGCAGCGAAATGAAAAATGTTTGATCGCAACAATCAAAAAAGATCTCTGCGAAGTCCTGGAGGGACTGAAGGAGATGCTGGTCTTATCCTACAAGATGCAGATGACAGACTATTAATTGCGTTTCAGGGGGTGACGTTCAAGGTGGAGGCCGGAGAGCTGGTGATCGCCCGCATCCTCCACGGTGGGATGATCGACCAGCAGGGACTGCTGCACGTCGGAGACATCATCAAAGAGGTGAGCTAACCTTTAAGTATGACTTACTGATGTGTCAGGATCAGCAACAACTGGAACTTGAAGTTGAATAGAAGTTGTTTCTTTTTTAAACGTGGGCACCGGAAATAGTTGAGCACAAAACACTCGTTAAAACAACAAACTACATCTCCTTCATGAGTTTCATTTGTACACGTATGACGGCAGCTGTCTTTACTGCACTCGTCTACACAGCCAGGCTCGCTGTTTGTCCATCTTTCCAGCTTTTATGCTCTTCTAACTGCCTTAAGAAGTCATATCAAAATAAAAGTTGTTCTTTATTCTCCCGATGTTGCCGTGTCGGCAGGTGAATGGACGAGAGGTGGGCCGAGATCCCCGAGTGTTGCAGGAGGAGCTGCAGGCAACCAGTGGAAGTGTTGTTCTCAAGATACTGCCCAGCTACCACGAGGCCATCCCACCCAGACAGGTGACACAAACAAACAAACAAACCCTCACAAACAAATCTCAGACAAAAAAAACCTCACAAACAAACAAACCTCACAAACAAACCTCAGACAAATAAACATCACAAACAAACAAACCTCACAGACAAACAAACCTCACAAACAAACCGCAGACCTCCTGTCTTTGGTTTTAGTTTTTTTCTGTCAGAAATAAACCAAAGTTCTTCTCAGTAACAAGAATAAAATATCAGAGCTCATAGTGAGATGTGTCTGTATGTATTTTCCTCAGGTGTTCTTCAAGTGTCACTACGACTATGACCCGGCCAATGACAACCTGATTCCCTGTAAGGAGGCGGGGCTACGGTTTGAGACGGGGGACATCCTGCAGATCGTCAACCAGGACGACGTCAACTGGTGGCAGGTGACAGAAACATCACGTGTACATGCTAAATACATATGAGCCTTCATAGTGTTGGTGTTCGTTACGAGTCTGTGCAGTAACTGTGTGCGTGTGTGTGTGTGTGTGTGTGTGTGTGTGTGTGTGTGTGTGTGTGTGTGTGTGTGTGTGTGTGTGTGTGTGTGTGCGTGTGTGTGTGTGCGTGTGTGCAGGCCCGTCATGTAGAGGGTGGGAGTGCCGGTCTGATCCCGAGTCAGACGTTGGAGGAGAAGAGGAAAGCTTTTGTTAAGAGAGATGTGGAGCTGGCACCTGCAGGTGAGAGGAGAGAAACAATGATTACTGCCACCTGGTGGTCAAATCACAGGCCAGAAAATAAATACCATGTTAGGGACGTAACATATCATCGTTCACGATAATACCGGTACTATTTTTCAGAAGAAAGAGACAATGATATCGTGTTAAAGGCAATTTTCCGACTTGTTGACGTAACGACGTGATTCCGATAAGTCATTGTTTGACATAGACATAGAGGTTGAAGCACAGACTGTATATAAAGATGGACGACACATTTTTCTCCGATTATACTAAAGTAAAGCTTAAAAATCAGCGTGCTGCCATCTATGAACCAGCCCACACAGAGGTGATAGAGGGGGAGGAGCCACAGTATTGTAGCCCCGCCCATACACTCCACAGCTACTTCACTTAGAGATGTTTTTTTTTTTTAGTTTAGCCCATGTCCCATCCACAAACAGTGAGGGGGGAAGGGAGGGAAGGAGGGGGTGGGGGATTATGAGCTGTACTGCAACCAGCCACCAGGGGGCAGCTGTCAGGACATCAATGTTATAATAAACACAAAGCTCAGACATGAGAGTCACATCTCTTTATCATAACAAACACTTTTTGGCACATATAACTGTGATTTGTCTTTTGTTTCTTTTATAAATGCTATAAACACGCACGTAAGTGTCTGTAAAATTTACATAAGCAAACCATAATTTAGTTCTAGTTGTTAGAAACGTGTCGGCTCTGTGATTAACACTCAGTTACTAAAAGTTCAGCGAGGAGCAGGTTTGAGATGAGAATGGAAAGGAAGGCATGTCACTCATTCATTCATTCATTCAACCTTTATTTATACTTGAGAAATCACAATAAATACCAGGCCAGGAAAAATAAAAACAATATCAGTGATCACAGCAATAAGACGAGCTGACAGAGATGAGGTTGTACTGCAGTTTGAATTCATAGATAACCATTTAACTGTCAGATTAACCTCAAAGATGAATAGAAAGTAAGCTTTAAACTATAAGGAAGGTAGTTTGAATAAATAAAACAGTTATATAAAACAATTACAAAACTGACGTCACTAACTCCTTTAACGTGACAGGAAATCTTTGTACCGGTGTTGGAGGGAAGAAGAAGAAGAAGATGATGTATGTGACCACCAAAAATGCAGGTAAACACTCGGTTTGTGATTTTATTTGTTTGCTTCCTCAGTTTAACAATGATTTCTCAGTCGTCACCTCTCTTCTCTCCCCGCCTGACTTCCTGTCCTCTCTCTCTCTCTCTCTCTCTCTCTCTCAGAGTTCGACAGACATGAGATCCTGCTCTACGAGGAGGTGGCCAAGGTCCCGCCTTTCAAGAGGAAAACTCTGATTTTGATTGGTGCTCAGGGTGTGGGGAGGCGGAGACTGAAGAACAAGCTCCTGCTGGGGGATACTCAGCTGTTTGGCACCACTATACCATGTAGGAAAAGACACACTAACAAACTATTGTGTGTTTCTGCTTGGTTGTGTTTTTTTTTTACAGTGTAACGTTTTCCTGACTTCCTTCCAAATAGATCAAATTTAGATTTGTCATTAAAATGCAGCCAAGCATTGTGAAGACAGACAAAATAGAGCAGAGTACATCTTGAACATTTAAACTATGTCTGAATGGATCCGCCACATAAAACATGGCGCGTGGTGTTAAATGACTGACCGTGTTCCTGTGTCTGTCCAGACACCTCCAGGAAGGCCAAGAAGGGCGAGCGCGAGAGTCGGATGTACGCCTTCACGAGCCGCAGCAAGATGGAGACGGACATCAAGAACGGACGTTACCTGGAGCACGGAGAGTACGACGGCAGCCTGTACGGCTTAAAGATAGACTCCATACACGAGGTGGTGGAGGCGGGACGTGTCTGCATCCTGGACGCCAACCCGCAGGTCAGTTTTTGTTTTTTTACGCTTCCACTATGCAGGGCAACAAGTTGGACATTTCTGTAATTGTAGAAAAAACGGATGTAAAGCAGCGCTGACGGACTTCCTGCCGAGTTCAGCAGTCAGTTTTTACACTAACTGCTGTCGGGTGATGAGCTGTTCTCAAGAAAGCTCCTGAGAAGAGTCGCAGATTTGTTCTCACCTGCGTTCTTATCCCGATGAATCACTCGTTCCTCGTAGGTTGAAAGCCTAAGTTGTTACTCATTAGCATAAACGCCCCGCCAACGCCCATAAAAGGGCATGAGACTACAGCGAGGGAGAAAAGAGAAATTCAGAGAAACTTAGATGACGTCGACAGACGGTGGAGCAGCAGACTCCAAGAGGAAGAACAACTTCTGCGGGAAGTGAACAGGAAAGGAGCCGTCATATTTAAAACAGTAGCGTAAGTACTGGATGTCAAAATAATTTAAAAAGTAAAACGTGCACGGGACGTGATTGCTCATTCAGTGATCAGGAGAACGGCGCAAAACCAATGATGTGACCACGAACCTGCTGCACACTGTAAACACAAATGCTCAAAATAATGAAATAGATTTTGTCGTAAAAATACAAAAATAAAGAATCGGCTAACTTTAATATTTTGCTGTGACGCTTTCCTCCTTTTGAGTTCAGTAAACTAATAATAATTAAATTGAACAATTTTTTGGATTAAGTTACCAACACTTAAAAGTATAGTTTCACTGTACTTATTGTTTCCACAGTAGAAACTGGTGTATGTGAGCACAGTCAGGCTGTATTACATTATTTCCATTAATATACTTAGCTATGGCAGCCTGTCCAGGTAAATTGACGGTCGCCGGGTACATTCAATGACCCACTTCAGCCTTCTTAATTTATTTTTAATCTTTTAATCGAGAGGACGACGCTCTCGACGCAAGATCTGTTTCAGAGCATCTGAGGGAGCGGAGGTGAAGCGACGTTTCCGAATGCAGCATGCGTGTTTGAGTGGGCGTGGCTGCAGCTCATCAGGTGTGTGGAGGCTCCGCCTGCAGCTCATCAGGTGTGTTGAGGCTCCGCCTGCAGCTCATCAGGTGTGTGGAGGCTCCAGCTGCTCCTCCTGTGACTCACACAGCTGATCCTCATTCCACTAATCAACACTCAGTATATCAGTACATCTACTGCTGGTCCAGAACTCAACCTTCTTCAGATCGTTCCTTCTTCCATCGTAACCCAGTCGCTGTGTTCAGTCTTCAGTCATTCATGTTTCACCAGCAGATGTGTACTGACCAGCTCCAGTCCTGCGTTCCTTGAGCTTCAGCCGGCCCACTGACCTACTGACCTCCATCCGGTTCAGCTACAATCACCAGCAACCTCCTCTCCTCCTCATCGAGCCACTACCAATAATCTTTCCCTTCAGTTTTTGATAAATCTCTTGACTTTTCTCCGTTGTCAGCATGCTGCATTTGGATCCACTCGTCTGCATTAAAAAATAAATGTTATTTATTTTTCTGGGTTTTTCATTGTTAGCTAGTGCAGCCTGTTAAATCAGAGAGAACAAGGAAATACTGAACCAAAGATGTCAACTCGAGCGTTTAAGTTAGTTGTACTTAATGTAACTGAGGCAACGAGTTGCTGCAAAGTTTTTATGTTTTGGGTCACGATTTTGATTATTAATATTTAAAAGTGTTTAACTTGCGTCTAATTTTTTTTTTAAAGTCTAAAAAGACTGATAAATGTTGAGTTAACGTAAAAGAAAGTGTTTGTGTACGTATGTTTTTAAGTTCTGAAATCCCATAGAAGAGGTGAATGAAAACTTCAAGTCCAAGTGACTGAAAATATTTAAGAAAAACTTTAATTTAAGTGTAATCAGAGCGTTCATGCAGGATGTAATTCAAATATTATTAAAGTTTTATTTAAGTTGATCACGTGACTACTGGCCAGCAGGTAAAGTTAACTGTTTTGTACCCTGATATCTAAAACGTGTCAGAATGCATCATGGGAACATTAGTCTGTTTTAATGAGGAACATTTTAAGCATAATAAATCCCAGTGGGGAGCTGATGTGGTCCTCCAGCGCTGCTTTATGTACCAGTTCGGTCCGGCTGCACGACATGATTTACATGCTTGAACTTCATCCTCACTGACGAGCTCGTCAAGTCAGTTGGGCGTCATGTGCCTCTCTCAGGGGCGTCTGTGGGCGAGTACAAAGTAAGTCATTCACTGTCATCCGTCCGGGATGTCCTGCAGCCGAGCGCCGGAAAATAAAGATAATTCTGACGCGTGTGTTTGTCTCAGTCTCTGAAAGTGCTGCGGACCTCCGAGTTCCTGCCCTACGTGGTCTTCCTGCAGTCTCCCGACTTTGAGGTGCTCAAGGCGATGAATCACTCGGCCGTGGAGGCGGACGTGGTCACGAAGACGCTGACGGTACAAAGCTCCCTCCTGTCCGATCGCACACGCGTGTGGAGAGAATTAACATTTCCAGCTGAACTATTCCCAGAAAGATTAAACGACTCCCAAATACATCCGTGATGGAGTTTCTGTGATTGTGTGTCTCAGGATGAAGAGCTGCAGAGGACGTGTGACGAGAGCTGTAAGATCCAGGCCGCCTACGGCCACTACTTCGACCTGAGCGTTGTCAACGACAACCTGGACGAGACCTACCGCACCGTCAAGGCTGCGCTGGAGACGGTTTCCAAGAACCCGCAGTGGGTCCCAGTCACCTGGGTGTTCTAAAAAGGTGGAGAACACAGACACACCGTTTAAATAATGGACCGTCTCATCTAGATTTTACAGTGCCTTGCAAAAGTATTGACCCCCCTTGGCGTATTTCTTTTTTTGTTGCCTTACAACCTGGAATTAAAATTGATTTTTTTTTTTTTTTTGGGGGGGGGGGGTTGTATCATTTGATTTACACAACATGCCTACCACTTTGAAGATGCAAAATATGTTTTATTGTGAAACAAGAAATAAGACCAAAAAAAAAACAGAAAACTTGAGCGTGCATAACTATTCACCCCCCCAAAGTCAATACTTTGTAGAGCCCCCTTTTGCAGCAATTACAGCTGCAAGTCTCTTGGGGTATGTATCTATAAGCTTGGCACATCTAGCCATTGGGATTTTTGCCGATTCTTCAAGGCAAAACTGTTCCAGCTCCTTCAAGTTGGATGGGTTCCGCTGGTGTACACCAATCTTTAAGTCATACCACAGATTCTCAATTGGATTGAGGTCTGGGCTTTGACTTTGACTTTCCAAGACATTTAAATGTTTCCCCTTAAACCACTCGAGTGTTGCTTTAGCAGTATGCTTAGGGTCATTGTCCTGCTGGAAGGTGAACCTCCGTCCCAGTCTCAAATCTCTGGAAGACTGAAACAGGTTTCCCTCAAGAATTTCCCTGTATTTAGCGCCATCCATCATTCCTTCAATTCTGACCAGTTTCCCAGTCCCTGCCGATGAAAAACATCCCCACAGCATGATGCTGCCACCACCATGCTTCACTGTGGGGATGGTGTTCTCGGGGTGTGATATGAGAGGTGTTGGGTTTGCGCCAGACATAGTGTTTTCCTTGATGGCCAAAAAGCTCAATTTTAGTCTCATCTGACCAGAGTACCTTCTTCCATATGTTTGGGGAGTCTCCCACATGCCTTTTGGCGAACACCAAACGTGTTTGCTTATTTTTTTCTTTAAGCAATGGCTTTTTTCTGGCCACTCTTCCGTAAAGCCCAGCTCTGTGGAGTGTACAGCTTAAAGTGGTCCTATGGACAGAAACTCCAATCTCCGCTGTGGAGCTTTGCAGCTCCTTCAGGGTTATCTTTGGTCTCTTTGTTGCCTCTCTGATTAATGCCCTCCTTGCCTGGTCCGTGAGTTTTAGTGGGCGGCCCTCTCTTGCCAGGTTTGTTGTGGTGCCATATTCTTTCCATTTTTTAATAATGGCTTTAATGGTGCTCCGTGGGATGTTCAGAGTAGATTGCACACAGGTGGACTTTATTTAACTAATTATGTGACTTCTGAAGGTAATTGGTTGCACCAGATCTTATTTAGAGGCTTAATAGCAAAGGGGGTGAATACATATGCACGCACCACTTTTCCGTTATTTATTTTTTAGAATTTTTTTTGAAACAAGTTATTTTTTTCATTTCACTTCACCAATTTGGACTATTTTGTGTATGTCCATTACATGAAATCCAAATAAAGATCCATTTTAATTCCAAGTTGTAAGGCAACAAAATAGGAAAAACCCCAGGGGGGGTCAATACTTTTGCAAGGCACTGTAAAGACACGTTGAATCTGAACCCTTCGCATCATAAAACGTTTCTCTGGAGGAAGTAATAAGTTTACGAGAGATCTTCTTAAATATGTAGAAAAGATGTCCGTTATTTAAATAAGATCAACGTTTTCAGGGCTGGTAGGCAGACTGGACCTGCACGCATCAAGGTGTGTGTGTGTGTGTGTGTGAGTGTGTGTGTGTGTGTGTGTGTGTACTGTTACATGGTCGTTACATTATGGCAACTCGACACACTTTTAAGGATAAAAACCAGTGAAGATAATTTGATTTTACAGTCCAGACTTTAAGGTCTGGGTTGATATCCAAGAAACGACTGTGTGCGTGTACGTGTGCGTGTGTGTCCTCGTTAATACCAGGACTTCAGAGCAAAGACTTTTGTATGTTTTTAAATTATTTGTGCCATTACTGATGATCATCAGCAGACCGTCATTGTTTACATTTCACGAGTGAGATCGATGCTGTGTTCCTGATGACATACACATACATGACATACAATATACATGACATACAACATACATGGCATACAACATACATGACATCCTTCACTCAGTTCAGTAACACATAGTACTCTTCCATGTTAGGACTCTTACTGCGTAGTTCAGAAAGTAGTGTTGTTTCGGATCACACTGACAGGAAATGACCTCATCATGTGAACACATCAGCCTCCAGAACATCTGCAGCTTTAATTATTTTACCCAGAAATCAACATGTTTTTGTGTCCTCTGTTTAACACTCAATAAACACTGATTCTTCTGTCCAGCAGTGGAAAAGAAAAACGTTGTGTTCAGGAACAGCTGCAGCTTCCTCACATGCTTTTAATTTGAAAATCCTTTAAGTCAGTGGCCCCGCCCCCTTCCTCTACGGAGCCAAGATGGCGACTGTTTAGGGTGGAAAGTGTCCAGAGTTTCACACTTCTTCTTTTTGGAGTGTTCTGAATTCATCATCCTGGTACTTGTAGTGTTCTGATGTTAGTGTTAGTACACAAGTAGAACATCTGGAACACAAGTACAACATCTGGAGCACAAGTACAACATCTGGAACACAGCAGCAGACTTTGTCATTGTTTACATTTCACTCCCCTGAATCGTGGGATGTCGTGGCGTTTCCCTGGCGACACGCTGACATCTATAAACTGCTCCTTTGTTTGTTTGGCAGTGAAGAAGCACAAATGAGTTCATTTCAAATGATACAGTGGATTCGATCATCGACACAGATGTGATAACAGAAAACGTACGTAGCTGCTGTTGAAGAGTTCCTCATCAGCCAAACCTGTTGAACCTGAAGCAGCTGTGAGGTTTGGAGACGTTCTGTAGCTACGAGTGAATAATCAGCCAGATAGACGCGTGATGATGAAACACATGTTCACGCCGCGGAGATCGCTGTTTTCTTCCATCGTTCTCCATTTGCACCTTTCATTTGGTTGTATTTATGATTTGACATATTATGTACACAGTTTGTAGATAACATGTAGATACACGATGAAACATAGATCCTGATACAGTCGATCTAGTATTTACGCTCCGTGATGTCGTTAGTGAAGACGTGACCACGGCGGCGTGCGAGTGAACAACACAGCAGCTGAGGAAGTCGTCCTTTTTTTTTTTCTTTTTTTTTCTTTTTTGCCTTTCAGACATTGTGTTTGTCACTCCTGGGCCACCGTACATGTTAAACCATCCACCGTGCCAACTGCAAAGAGCTCGAGCAGATTGTTTGTACTTACAGTGGGTACGGAAAGTATTCAGACCCCTTTAAATTTTTCACTCTTTGTTTCATTGCAGCCATTTGCTAAAATCAAAAAAGTTCATTTTATTTCTCATTAATGTACACTCAGCACCCCATCTTGACAGAAAAAAACAGAAATGTAGAAATTTGTGCAAATTTATTAAAAAAGAAAAACTGAAATATCACATGGTCATAAGTATTCAGACCCTTTGCTCAGTATTGAGTAGAAGCACCCTTTTGAGCGAGTACAGCCATGAGTCTTCTTGGGAATGATGCAACAAGCTTTTCACACCTGGATTTGGGGATCCTCTGCCATTCTTCCTTGCAGATCCTCTCCAGTTCCGTCAGGTTGGATGGTGAACGTTGGTGGACAGACATTTTCAGATCTCTCCAGAGATGCTCAATTGGGTTTAGGTCAGGGCTCTGGCTGGGCCAGTCAAGAATGGTCACAGAGTTGTTCCGAAGCCACTCCTTTGTTATTTTAGCTGTGTGCTTCGGGTCATTGTCTTGTTGGAAGGTGAACCTTCAGCCCAGTCTGAGGTCCAGAGCACTCTGGAAGAGGTTTTCTTCCAGGATATCTCTGTACTTGGCCGCATTCATCTTTCCTTCAATTGCAACCGGTCGTCCTGTCCCTGCAGCTGAAAAACACCCCCATAGCATGATGCTGCCACCACCACGTTTCACTGTTGGGATTGTATTGGGCAGGTGATGAGCAGTGCCTGGTTTTTCCACACATACCGCTTAGAATTAACACCAAAAAGTTCAATCTTGGTCTCATCAGACCAGAGAATCTTATTTCTCATAGTCTGGGAGTCCTTCATGTGTTTTTTGGCAAACTCTATGCGGGCTTTCATATGTCTTGCAGTGAGGAGAGGCTTCTGTCGGGCCACTCTGCCATAAAGCCCCGACTGGTGGAGGGCTGCAGTGATAGTTGACTTTGTGGAACTTTCTCCCATCTCCCTACTGCATCTCTGGAGCTCAGCCACAGTGATCTTTGGGTTCTTCTTTACCTCTCTCACCAAGGCTCTTCTCCCACGATTGCTCAGTTTGGCTGGACGGCCAGGTCTAGGAAGAGTTCTGGTCGTCCCAAACTTCTTCCATTTAAGGATTATGGAGGCCACTGTGCTCTTAGGATCCTTGAGTGCTGCAGAAATTATTTTGTAACCTTGGCCAGATCTGTGCCTTGCCACAATTCTGTCTCTGAGCTCCTTGGACAGTTCCTTCGACCTCATGATTCTCATTTGCTCTGACATGCACTGTGAGCTGTAAGGTCTTGTATAGACAGGTGTGTGCCTTTCCTAATCAAGTCCAATCAGTTTAATTAAACACAGCTGGACTCCAATGAAGGAGTAGAACCATCTCAAGGAGGATCAGAAGAAATGGACAGCATGTGAGTTAAATATGAGTGTCACAGCAAAGGGTCTGAATACTTATGACCATGTGATATTTCAGTTTTTCTTTTTTAATAAATTTGCACAAATTTCTACATTTCTGTTTTTTTCTGTCAAGATGGGGTGCTGAGTGTACATTCATGAGAAATAAAATGAACTTTTTTGATTTTAGCAAATGGCTGCAATGAAACAAAGAGTGAAAAATTTAAAGGGGTCTGAATACTTTCATAATACTGTAGATCCTTTTTCGTGGCAGCTACTGAAAACTTTCGATGCACAATGAAACTGGAATGTAAAGCAGCTGTTTTTGTTCCCCGGAGAGATTTTTAGTCCCTCAGTCTTTGTAAAATGACATTTCTATATTTGTGCTCTAGTTTGAAATAGATATTTGTCGGCAGCTATACTCTGATCTCTGATCTCTTGGTACGGACCATCATTTCTCGAGGACATTTTAAAACCTCACTGTGTCCTTTTTCTATCAACTCTCATCGATGCAATAAGACCATTAATGTCACGTATCTTTATTATTTAAACATACATTTTAGAACTCGCAGTAACTCTTGAGAAGTTATTTGGCTTTTTGTTCTGTTTCTAAAAATCACTGACTGCTATCTGCTTGAATGAATGAAGCATATTGAAGTAAAGGTTTACTGTACATAATGTACACAGTATATGTGCTGAATATGTACTACTGAAACATTCCCGTGATGTTACACAAGTATTTTCAGTTGGGTTACAGAATGACATCACGATGACAATTCTCTCCAGAGACTTTGGAAACTCCCGTTGGAAACTCCCCTCAAAATAGCCGACACAGCAGCGTAATGCTCCTTTAAAGTGACGGCTCGTCTCCTCGGACGAACCTCCGTACATGTTTGCAGCTCACGTACGCTGATGACGCGTACTCGCTCCGGCAGCCGTTTCCTCTGAAGTTGCTCGAGCTCAAGTCTTGTCATGTTGTGTGTTGTCGGCCGGCCATTAATGACGCTTCAGTTTTTACGGAATAAATTATTCATTTGATTGAAATCTATTGTTCTGTTTCTTTTCTACAGGTGGTTACACTTTTAATAAGGTGCTTGCTTTATAATAACACCCTGTTGTTCAGCCCGGTTTCCAAAACAGAAATGTAAATCACGTAAACACAAAATATAATTGTAAATAGACCAAAGACAACATATCAAATGTCGAAACTGATCAATTTTATTGTTATATTGAAAATATCTGCTCATATTGAATCTGATGGCAGCAACACGTCTCTAAAGTTGTGACACGATCATGTTAACCACTGTGTTGAATCACCTCTTCTTTTAACAACACTCTGTAAACCTTTGGGGAACTGAGGAGACCAGTTGCTGGAGTTTTGAAAGTCAAATGTGGTCCCATTCTTGGCTGATTGAGGATTTCAGCTGCTCAACAGTTTGGGTTCTGTTGAGAAAATATTAGCTGCTAAAACGCTGAACTAAACGTTGCACCTGCTCATCAGCATGCTAAATACTTAAGATTCATAATATCAAATGTATAATCTAAACTGCAAACTGCCCTCAACGGAGAGTCTTACTTTCCCTGGAGTGTTTAAAGCTTTAATATTTCATTTGTTTTATTCTTCTTGTGACTGTTTTTATTCACTTATTATTTATTGTGTAGTTTTGTTTGCTGGTTGTGATCTGGTGACTGTTTCTTGGTTCCAGAACTCTTTTTGAAAATAGATCTTTATCTCAGCGACACTTTCTGATTAAACAAAATTTAAATGAAAAAATGAAATGTTTGCATTTAGCCTGAAGTCCTGCTGTGCATCAGTATCACAGCTTTTTGGTATGTTAATGTATAACTTACATTAATGATACGGTTTGTATACAAAATAATACACAGCGCACTTACACACTCCATTTTATATTGTAACAGATATAGAATTTGTTCATTTCTATCTTCGATTATTTTATGTTATGTGATTCATATTTAAAATTTAAAAAAAAATTATTTATTTATTTACTGGACACTATTCTTTGAGCACAGATTTAATATCACCACCCTTACCACAACAGCCTTTGATTTTGATTTTTTTTTTTTTTTTTTTAATTTTTAAAGATTTTTTATACCTGATCTAAGAAAATAATAATAGTAGTAATAATAATAATAATAACTTTCCCATAAAGCAAAGTGGCCCCAGGGAGTACCAATCAGATCATCTTGGCAGTTGTTAGGTTCAGAACTATAACATAGCGCTGATAGGATGAGAATCAAACCCACAGTCAGACAAAAACAAGGCTTGGACCCAAATCTGAGTTTTACTTGCAGCAAGGGAAGACCGTGCAGGGTCTTAGAGTTGTAAGCTCTTCACCTGGCATCAGCCAACTCCAACACAGACTTCCCTCTTTGCTCCTTTTATTGTATACATGAGGTTATAAAACAGCATGTGGTCTCTTTGTCTCCTATATGGGTATGTTTGCTTTTAACATCCATTTGCTTTTAACCTATGTGTGCTAAACTAGATAAGTCAGTTCCTCCTCCCCCGAGGGGCCATATACTGCAAGAGAGGAACTCCTGGAATGTGCATGCAGTATGAGACATTTCATCTAAAGTTTTATGCATAGACTAACGGAAACTTTACACACATAACTAACTTAATTTACACACTGACAATGAGTTACTATTTTTCCTAACATTCCCTCCTGTTTGTCATTTTGTAAATTCCTTAGATCATTGTGACATCAACATAACATCACTTGTTTTCACATTTTCAATGTATGCATCATTTTAGACCTCGGAATCATTTCACTCATTTTCAGGGGGGTCCTGTTCATATTGCTGTAGGAGCATATAATTAAAGAATGTGTTTGCCACCATCTTCTGCAACATCATCTGTAGGCAAGGAATAACACAACTTATGAGTACACAGAATATTATCAACACCGCGAGTACAGGCATGAATATCTTCAGTAACATATGCCACCATGGGCCTGTAGTCAACCAGGAGTACATATCCCAGCTGCCTATGCCAGGATGGTCTTTGGTCATAACAGATTGCATTTGTTTCAGGACATTCATGGCAGTGGATATATTGGTGTTAACCTCGTCAGGGATGTAAGTATAACATGTAGTTCCTATTTTCACACAGACACCTCCCTCAGATGCAGTCAGGAGGTCCAATACCATCCTGTTCTGGAGCACCATGAGGCCGAGTGCCTCGATCTCACTGTTTTGGCGTGTAGGGTCACTTGTTTGGAAGAGTGTGGCATGTGAGAACACACAAAACAGTCACTTTTGTTATACGACCTGACGAGGACCTTTACGTAGCTGTACCACATGTTAGTATCCCATGAGTTTTTTGGGTTTTCGTCCGTCCATGTCCATTCTTCTGGTTGCTGGTTTGTCCATCTTGTTCTTCTTATAGTTCCATCACCGTTGTGGCGGAGCAGGAGGAGACATAGTCCTGCAAGAGTGGTTACGACAAGAAAAGAAACCCACCTGCATGCCATTGTTGACAGAATACTATGGACGCGGATCAGTTGTTTTCTTCACTGGGTTGAGACCAGGGAGCCTAGAGCTACACCCACCCTTTGTAACCAGACTTCCACCGTTACCCGCTGTTGGCAGCAGACAAGGGGGTCACTCTCTTGCAGTGGCTCAAATGTATCCAGGTGCCTCTCTCTGCGATCTTTATGGCCGTTGGTGTGGTCAGGAGGACTTGGTATGGTCCAGTCCAGCGGGGGTTGGACCAACACTTCCTTTTGATGACCTTGATCAGCACCCAATCACCGGCTTTGACTGGATTTTCCTGTGGGGACACAACGTGGTCTGGCAGATTATTTGCACTCATTATTTCTTTTCCTTTCATCATTTTACACATCCAATCAGTTAATGTGTTTTCTTCTTGTTCTTTTTCTTCATCGTCATAAAATAATGGTAATTTGAACGGTCTACCATTTACTATTTCAAATGGAGTTAGTCCATTTTCAGTTGGGGTTATTCTCATGTACATTTTTACCAGATCTATACATTCTGGCCAGGTCCTTCCTGTTTGCTCCATAGTTTTTCGTAGCCTTAATTTCACCGTACCGTTTGCTCTTTCCACTAACCCTGCACTTTGTGGATGGTACGAGCAGTGATTTTTTAATGTTATTCCTAAGTGTTGCGCTAGGTATGTTATCACATCATTTACAAAGTGTGAGTCATTATCACTGTATATTATTCTGGGGATGCCATGCTGTGGGATGATGTTTTTGCATATAGCTTTAGCTACTGTTATAGCATCTGCCTTTCTGCTTGGGATAATCTCCACCCATTTGGAGAATGGGCATATCAGAACCAAACAATATTGGAAGTTATTTTTTTTATTTAATTCAATAAAATCCATGTGTATTATTTCAAACGGGTGTTCAGCTCTCGGGAATACACCGCGTTTTGGTCTGACGTTTCCTTGGGAGTTATGTTTACAGCAGATTAAGCATGATCTACAAAAAAATTTTTGAGTATGAATTGAATCCTATTGTATAGAAATGTTGATGTATCCCTTCAACCATCCCTCCTGTTGAGACATGGCAAGGCCCATGACTCAAAATGGCCGCTGTTTTGTACAGGTTTCGTGGTAGTACAGGTTTGTTGTTTAGGTGATATATGCCGTTTTGTATTTGTGCTCCATTTTTTAACCATAGCTGTTTTTCTGATGTTGGTGAATTTGCTTGCATATCTATTAAAATTTCATTAGATATTTGTTCGATTTCCTCGTTTGGTTTCTGATGGACTATGGTGTATATGCCATATTGTCCTGTTGCTGCTTCTTTGGCTGTTTTATCAGCAAATGCATTGCCTTTGCTTACTCTGTCCGTTTTCTTTGTATGCGATGCACATTTGCATACTGTGATTTTCTTTGGTAACAGGACTGCTTTAAGGAGTTCTTTTAATAAGTCTGCGTGCTCGACAGGTTTTCCTGTGGATGTGGTCATTCCTCTCCGTGACCATTGGGCTGCGAATAAATGTAGCGTGGAGAATGCATATTGACTATCAGTATATATAGTGACGCTCTGATCTTGTGCTATTTTGCATGCTTCTGTAACTTCTATAACTTCAGCCGTCTGGGCTGAGAGGTTCGAGGCTAATTTTTTCGCCTGTACAATTTCTTTGTCTGTGACCACAGCGAATCCTGTTTGTGTTTTTCCATCTGTGTACATTGTTTTTAACGTGATTCTCTGAGGTCCTAGTTTCTGAACCTTTTCATTGCAGAGTAAATCTGGTCCTGGGCTATGTTTAAACCTCAGGGTCACATGCATCTGGTCCGCATGTTGTTCTTGATACTGGCCTGTTTGTTTTTTCCTTGCAAACTTTAGGAGTTGTTCTCCAGTGTGAGTGGGGTCTGGTTGAGGCATGTCGAGGGACCAGTAGTAACAAGGTTCGCTATGATTCTGCACCACTAGTGTGTCGACAGCCTCCCCTTTTCCCACTGCGACCATTCCTTTAGAGGTAGGAACTATAGATATTTTCATAGCTAAGAGTCAGTCTCTCCCTAACAGGTTGACTGGACACTCAGGACAGATTACCACTGAACTTCGGGTTTCCTCTCCTGATTGTGAATCTCGTATCCATAGCGGTTTGGACGTGCGATGACAGTTAAGCTGTCCATTTGCGGATTTCACAAAAATACGTCCATTTGATGGTGTTAAACCAGGCATGTGTTGTTTTAAAACTGTTTTGTCTGCACCTGAATCACATAAAAATGTGATGGGTTTTCCGTTTACTTCCAATTCTCTTGTGGGTTTTTCATGATCTCCCGAGAAATGTAATAATACTTCTGTAAGATCTAGTATGGGTGTCTCGTCCACACTACCTTGATCCTTTCCTCCCTTTTCCTTCTCTAGTCATCTATTGTGAAATGGGTTATGTGAGGGTGGCTGTTTGTATTCTTCGTCATGTTGGTCAGAGTTGTCTTCTGCTCTGCAGTCTCGTGCATAGTGTCCTTTTTTGCCACACCTCCAACAGCTGTCATCCCTGCTTCCGGGGTAGCGCAGTGGAGCCCATCCTCCTCTGCCTCTGCCTCTCCCCCTTCCTCCACGCCCCCTGCCTCTGGGCGGGCCGAGGAAAAAGACTTGTGATGGTTCCTCATAGTCTAATAGGTATGTGGCTGCTGTTTCTGCCGTCTTTTTCTTTTTTATAATACTTTGGGCGTGTTGAGCCCAGTTCATACACGGGACGAGTCCGTCTGTCGGGTGGTTGACATTGTGTTTTTTGATAAAGTCAGCTATGCTCTGGTGGAGGCCTGACATCAGAGCCTGTTTTAGTTGTTGTTGATATGGGCCATCTGCGTTATTGTCGTCGTGTAGTCCGCTGTTCTGTCTGAACACTCCCTCCAGTCTTGTCCTGTATTCATGTACGTCCTCTCCTTCTTTTTGTCTACATTGTGCTATTTTAGCGTAGTCTGGTCTCCGTCGGAATACTTCGGTCATGCTGTCATACACGGGTTGTATCTGGGCATTTAGTTCTGCTGTACCGTAGCCTAGGACGTTACCATCCGCTGCTTTCCCTGTGTACACTCTTCTTACTCTATTCCAATTATATGTGAGACATCTTTTAAACGTTTGTTCTACTTCTATGCCATTTAGGCGGTAGGAGTCTCTTAACTGTTTATGTCTCTCTATCCAACTCTCCACATCAGTGACATAGTCTCCTAAGCTTTTACATGCCTCAGCGCATTCACTCTCCGTCCATGGTCTGTATACGTCAATAGTTTGTTCTTGGTCACCGTTTATGCCGAAACGAGGGTTAGCCACCGCCAATAGGGGGTATGTTTCAGTGTTATATTTTGGTGGGGGGTCGGGTCCTGTGCCACAGCCTTCACATTCGTTGCTTTTTTGTGTTATGCCGTATTTTTCTTTATAGGCTGTCAACACTGGATACGTGCCAGTTGCCCTAGCTGTCTGACTTCTAGTTTTCATGGGACTAGTTAGTCTAGCTGCAGTCGGGCCTATTTCGTTTATCACTCTTTGTTCCTCTTCTTTTTCCTGTTGTCTCTGGCGCTCCTCTCCTGCGTCTAATCTTTCCAACTCTCTAACTGCTCTCTCTGCTTCTTCCCTCCGCTGTCGATATATATCAGACGGGGGTCCTGTCTCTTCATCCTGATTTATGACTGCCGTAGCTTGCAGCGTAGTACGCTTATCTCTCCCTGCTTTTTTCCTTTTTTTTACTTGCTCTAACCATTTTCTAGCTACACTTAACTGTTCTTCCTTTCGCCGCTTGTTTTTCCCTGTCTTTCCCGACACACTCAGTATCAATCCTTCTACTACTTTCTTACATTGCCCTTCCATTAATCTTCCGTCAAAATCAAACTTTTTCTTCCAGTTATCTAGGAATCTGGTGCTGCCTGGATATGCCCGTTCCATAAACTTGGCATCTCCCTCTAAGGCAGGCTTACTGTTTTCACTCCCCATTATGTCAATATTCTTTGTGTCCTTTACAGACTACGTGTCTTTTTCAGGACCTATTTTCCTTAATCCACTACTATGTGTACTTTAACAGACCACAGGATTACGTTTACACCGTTAGGTTTCCTCCTGTGCTGTTGTTTCCACTAGTGGCATTCACACACACACACACACACACACACACACACACACACACACACACACACACACACACACACACACACACACACACACACACACACACACTCGCTCGAGCTCTCTGTTAACCTCCCTCACGGCGGAGTTACCTAATTTCGCATTCACGGTTATAGAGCCGTACTCTTTCCTTACTTTTAGCGTTGTTTCTGTCTCCCTGGGTGATTCAGGATCCCGTCAATCGTCGTCCACCGAGGGGAGTTCAGACGTTATAGCACCGGCCTGGCCACGAATTCACGCCCCAGGTCTTTTTGCAGGCATCCTAGATGTCCTGGCTGTTGACAGACTCCGGTGTGTCCTCTCCCTCCTCACTGGGCGGCGATATCTTGGGATCCGGCTCGAAGGACCAAGTTGTATGTTAGGTTCAGAACTATAACATCGCGCTGATAGGATGAGAATCAAACCCACAGTCAGACAAAACAAGGCTTGGACCCAAATCTGAGTTTTACTTGCAGCAAGGGAAGACCGTGCAGGTCTTAGAGTTGTAAGCTCTTCACCTGGCATCAGCCAACTCCAACACAGACTTCCCTCTTTGCTCCTTTTATTGTATACATGGGGTTATAAAACAGCATGTGGTCTCTTTGCCTCCTATATGGGTATGTTTGCTTTTAACATCCATTTGCTTTTAACCTATGTGTGCTAAACTAGATAAGTCAGTTCCTCCTCCCCCGAGGGGCCATATACTGCAAGAGAGGAACTCCTGGAATGTGCATGCAGTATGAGACATTTCATCTAAAGTTTTATGCATAGACTAACGGAAACTTTACACACATAACTAACTTAATTTACACACTGACAATGAGTTACTATTTTTCCTAACAGCAGTGAAAGCATCTTTGTTGGCGATCATTGGGCAGAACCATGATGAATCCAGCTGTACAGTCACATTCCTGTCCAAGTTGTCCGTCCTGAGGCGCTTCAGGGACGAGGAACAAAGACGCTCTGTGGACGAGGACGGAGTCCGACCGACTCCTCAACAACTGGCTGTCTTCTCTACCGATCTCATGTTCTCGGTGTGGACAATCCGTTTATCTCAAGTCAAGAGTTTCCAAAATGTCATGCGTTACACATCCTTAACCTTGATAAGCCTTCATCCTCCTCCTCCTCCTTCACTCCACCCCTCAGTCCTCCTGCTGCAGCTCAGAGAAAACCTCGCCGGACAGCCGTCCTCCGTCTTTCACTCTCCGTGCTGTCCGTCCTTCACCATCCTCCTCTACCTCCCCGTTTCCTCCCTCCCGGCGGTGTGAAGGTCGCTCCGGGTCTCTGCGATGTGGTGGTGGCTGCTGGGCGCGCTGAGCAGCGTGCTGCTGCTGGTCATTCTCTTCTTCGTCGCCACCGGGCAGCGCTACAAGGTGTTCAGTGAGAAGAGCCTGAGGCCTCCGGCAGCTCTGGTCACCGACAACAAGCAGAGGGACGAGCGGCTGAAGAAAGGTAAAAGAAAATGCAGAAGTATGCAGCTTTGTGGTCCCCAGAGGATAAACTCCACCGACCGTAGTGGTCCTTCCACGTCACCTTGAATGTCAACGTTTTCACTTATTCAGGGTAAAAGCTCGACTTCTAACTGAATGATTGGCTTTTAAAGTTTGTGCTGACATGAATTAATTTTTGTCACTTTTCTTTAAGTGCCATGAGCAGAGTGAAATGTTGTGTGGATTAAAATAAATCTGAGGTCCCCAGAGGATGAACTCTAGCGAGCCTGGTGGTCCTTCGACTTCACCTTCAGTGTCTCTAGTGGACCAAAGTTTTCACCTGTTCAGTGAAACAGCTCGAAATCCAACAGATGAAAGAGCACTAAAAGAACTCCTAGATTCCTTATTTTTTTGTTTTGTTTTTGGTTCAGCAGGAAATGTCTTGGCAATTATTGGATGGATTGGGTTTTTTTTGCTCTTGGTGTTCGAGGCTGAACAGGATGAATTGCAATAACTGTTTAAAACCTTCATTTGATGAAGGCGAGGGATGGAAAAGCAATAACTGTGTCCCAATTCAGGGGACGCATCCTTCAGGGGACGCATCCTTCGGAGGACGCATCCTTCGGGGGACGTATCCTTTGGAAGACACATCCTTCACCGTGAAGGCCGAACCAAAATAATCTAGTCTACTTTTTTGCGTCAGCACTTGTTCCTGCCGTTACCGTAGCGCTGCTCTTGTCGCCTAGCAACCTTGGAAGCGTCAGAACTGGTCACAGAAAACTCTGACATCCAGAAAAGTTTTCATTCATGTTTATCATTTGATGGAGGAGATGGAGGAGATGGGGAGGTGTCACCGCCGGCGTGTCATTGAGGACCACGGCTCACAATAATGCAAACATGAGCTACTTAACAACAGCTGGTGTTTGTCTGATGTCAGTATGATTTTATATTTAAAATAACAAGCGGTGGAATTTAATAAAGTGCATTAACTCACTGTACATGGTAGTCACTGGAAAGCACTGGTAATAATAATAATAATAATAATAATAATAATAATAATAATAATAATAATAATAATAATAATAACAACCACTGCAGATGAAACTACCAACAGTATATGAAGTCACAACTTTACCACAAATTGAATTAAAGCAAACAAACACGTGGTAACGATGTTCCCGTCAAACTCAGCTGGAGCTTCTTTAGTGCTAATTAGAAAATGTTTTACAGCTTCAAATGTGGATTTAGTTTCCAAGTAACAAAACATTTAATGTAAATTTGAAGTTGATTACAAACAGTCCAGGACGAAGGAAACCAAGATACTTGAACTGTACCCGAGCTCCCCCTCTACTTTTCTGGATATTCACTACAGTGGAACAGCTCGTGCACAGTTGGACCTTCTGTTGTGTTTAATCTTCAACACGTTAACGAACCCTCCGTCCGACCGAGCTGCCGTGTCTCCTGCAGGCTTTCGTGCGGACCGCGTGCCCCCCGCTCTGGACGCCGTGGTGATCGGCAGCGGGATGGGAGGCCTGACGGCGGCTGCTCTCCTGTCCAAAGCCGGGAAGAAGGTGCTCGTGCTGGAGCAACATGACCAGGCCGGAGGCTGCACACACACCTTCCAGAACAAGGGCTTTGAGTTTGATGTGGGTGAGTCAGCACAAAAAAAAAAAAAACTTGACGGAAGTTCTCTGCAGCGATGAAACTTTAAACTGCAACCCTGGAAGGATTTTTCTAACGTGTTGGTGAATTATTTCACCCAGACTGTGGGTTCTCTAACATTTACAGAGGTTCACGTTCTAAAAACAGAAGGACATACGTAAACATGCAGACCTTCATTCTGCATGAAGAAAACGACTGCAACGCACGTCACGTTTCTTTCTCTGTCCAGCTGTGAATTCCTAAATAACGTGATCATCTAAATAAGAGGGCAGATTTAATTTCACTTTTCTTCTGATCGTCACTGAATGAAGACCGTATGAGGATAAATCTCTTGACTGAAAACAGCTGTGACCTCCGACTGCCTCCACCAGGTATCCACTACCTGGGCCAGCTGCATGAGAACAGCATGCTGAAGGTGGCTCTGGACCAGATCACGGAGGGACAGCTGCAGTTCACCAGGCTGGAGCAGCACTTCGACACGCTGGTCCTCGGCCCTCCCGACCAGCGCAGGTACAGATCCTCTCCTGGTTACAGGGCGGCCGAGGATCGGCACGCTTCCGTCTTTCTTCCTCGTTTGCCTCCTCTGACATCTCACGTGCACTTGTTCTCAGGGAATACCGCATCCACGCGGGGAAGACTGAGATGGCAGCCAGCCTGAAGAAGCAGTTCCCGGGAGAGGGGGAAGCCATCGATGAGTTCATGAGACTGATGAAGGTAGAGAGGGAGGAGGGGAACCATCAGCATGAAGTAATGACTGATGAGGAAGAGGAGACGAGATGGTGAGGCAGAAAGAGAATAATAAAAGAGTTGTAGTTGTTAAATGGAGAAAGTAGAAATGTTAACACTAAGAACATATGAAGGGCAGACAGAGCTGCAATACCAGCGAGTGCCACTAGAGGTCGGCTCCAAAAAGCCTCCGGCTCCATAGACTCCCATTCAACTTCTCTCATCAAATCCAAAGTGAATAAAATGTGTCCATCAGTTATCTCGGTGTTGTTAGCTAAAGTCACTCCTTCTTATTAGTTTTCTGGAGGTCCATCTGAAAATAATCCCTCATTCATTAGAAAAGAAGATTCAAGAAGACCTGTTTTTGGGGGCGTGTCTGTTTGATTGACAGGCCTGTGGTGCAGTCAGGTTACAGCTATCGGTGGGCGGGACGTAGTATCCTCAGGTTTCCAATCAGATCAGTCAGATCCACCGCTGGCTCCTCCCCCAGCTCATCCAAATATGGTCACTTCCTGCTCCAAACCGCTCCGAACTAGCAAAGATGGTGACGGACAGAATCTGAACTGGAGGCTTCATAACGTTCACAAACCAACGATGACATCACTGATGGATCATGACCTCACTGATGGTTGGAGAGAGACACATAACACATGACTGATTTATGGCTGATTTAAGCCCCCACAAGAGTTCATCATTTTTTTTTATTTATTGGTTCCCAGGAACCTGCTAGTGAAGAAGTGTAACATTCAGGGAACTGCTGCTTTCTTTACACTGAAAACTATGAAGGTGTTTGTGACAATAACTCCATTTATAAAATCATCTTTCCTGCCAAACACTTGAACTGGTTGATAAGAAGAACACGAATGACTCGGACTAATAACTGTGGTTGTGTGTCCTCCTGCAGCTCGCCTCACGCAGGACGCCTCTCATTGCCATGCTGAAGATCGTCCCTTATTGGCTGGTTCACTTCCTGGTTCGGACCGGCCTGCTGGATCGCATATCGTCCGTGTTTCGCCTGGCAACGAGCAGCCACTCGGAGGTCATGTCCCGCCTCACTCAGAACAAAGACCTGCAGACGTTATCGGCCTACTTATTCTACGGTGCGGGACACGCTCACACACACACACACACACACACACACACACACACACACACACACACACACACACACACACACACACACACACACACACACACCGGACGTCCCTGTCACTATCCCCTCCTCCTCCTGCAGGTGTCCCTCCCAAAGACTCCAGCTTCCTCATCAACGCTCTCCTGCTGCACCACTACAAGCGTGGTGCGTACTACCCTCGGGGGGGCGCCAGTGAGTTCGCCTTCCACATGATCCCCGTCATTCAGCATGCGGGTGGAGACGTGCTGGTCAGAGCTCCCGTCCAACGAGTCCTCGTCAACCGGCAGGGGGACGCCTGTGGTGAGTAAAGACTGCGGTGGGTGTCAACAGTGGCCACGAAGAGTTCATTTCCATCTGCAGCTTTCTGGCAGAAGTCTCAATGTCATCAGGTGAATGCTGGGAAATGTGCACCTGGAAAACTTCAGGTGTCTCTGGAACTGCTAATATTGTGTGTGTGTGTGTGTGTGTGTGTGTGTGTGTGTGTGTGTGTGTGTGTGTGTGTGTGTGTGTGTGTGTGTGTGTGTGTGTGTGTGTGTGTGTTAGGTGTGACGGTGCTCAAAGGACATGAGGAGATGGAGGTCCACGCCCCCGTCGTCATTTCCAACGCCGGAATCTTCAACACCTTCCAGAAGTTTCTACCTCGGCAAATTCAGCACAAACAGGGTCAGAGAACGCGGCCCGACATCAGCACATATCTCCTCGTATCTCCTAGTCTTCATCACGGCTTCGTGTGTGTGTGTGTGTGTGTGTGTGTGTGTGTGTGTGTGTGTGTGTGTGTGTGTGTGTGTGTGTGTGTGTGTGTGTGTGTGTGTGTGTGTGTGTGTGTGTGTGTGTGCAGAGGTCCAGTCTCTGCTGGGCATGGTGCGTCATGGCATGGGTTCCTTCTTGGTCTTCGTCGGTCTGGATGGAACCAAAGAGGAGCTCGGCATCGTTTCCACTAACTTCTGGATGTATAAAGACAACGACTTGGACCCGCTGTAGGTGTTCTCCCTCCTCCTTCTCCCTCCTCCTTTGAATCGATCCGTGTTCATTTCCTCGTATTGAACGAACATGTTGTGTGTTTTTGCGTCTCCACTGTTTGTCTATGACGAACTGTGGATGAAGGATGGAGAAATACGCCTCTCTGAGCAGAGAAGAGGTTCTGGGAAACATTCCCATGATGTTCATCACGTTCCCGTCGGCTAAAGACCCCACGGCCAGCACACGACACCCAGGTAACGCTCACCCGCATGGAGGCAGGTGCCCCCGCCGGCCGCTGGATCACTCAGCCTCACGTATTAAACCTGTCTTCCGGGTGATCACCAACAGAGACCTCCACAATCTTTAGTGGAATGGTACATTTCTTTAACGTGACTTTCTTCTGCCTTTCTTTGGTCACCTTATAAACATCTGCGAAGGTTCATCTCACCAGCGACGCATCAGGTTTTCTATTGAAGCTTTGGCTACTTCACTTCAAATTTTTGGGGAAACAATGGCTCTTCAGTTGGACCCAGAATCTGAAACTCTGGAGTAATGAAGGTTTCTGATGGGTTTTACTGGAAAGAGAGGATTAAAGGAGGAGTTTCAGAGGTGTAATAAAAGTTGTGCTGGAGTTTCCGGAGTGTAAACGAACCAAGTCCTAAACAGCCGTCGTCATCGTCGTTACTCTGAACTCAGATTCAGTTGCAGCTTCAGCTCCTGAACAGGTTTCGTTCTAACCGATAGTACAAGTTACTGCTGTTGGTAAAAAGTTAAGAATGTCAACATTTGTAGTTAACAATACAGAAAAAACACACTTCAATCCGTTCATTACGCATAATAACGATTTTAAACTTGGTTTTACAATTTTTGAATGACAGACCTACTCTGCAGGTCCTACTGCCAGTTTATGTTGAATCCGGGTCAACAAAAATTATTCGACCATTAACATATTAGAAAGTTTCATTTGAATGTATAAACTAATCAGTTTTAGCGACTGGAGTGAGAAAACCCGCCAGCAGGTACGACATTCAAAAAGATTAACGGTTAAACGAATGGAATGTTTTGTGACACCCTCTCTAATCCCCTTCCCATCTCTTCTCAGGTAAATCTTGCATGACGTTGCTCACCATGGCTCGCTACGAGTGGTTCGAGGAATGGGAGGGGACAAAGCTTGGCAAGAGGGGACAGGACTACCTGGATCTGAAAAACAGCATGGCCCAAGAGCTGCTGGACTGGGCTCTGACCAGGTTCCCTCAACTGCGAGACAAGGTGTGTGTCTGTGATTTCACGCAGTTGTTACGTTGCAGAACTTCTGTGATCTATCCCTGAATAATGATAGTAGGTATCACAGTCTGTATGTAAACGTGTTCGTAGCTTCCAGGTCTGAAAAATGAGGCTGATGCAGAAGTGCCTTAAGCTGCAATACCACCGAGTACCACTAGAGGTCAGCTCCAAATGGTGTCATTTGCTAGTCCCACCTACTTCTTATTAGTTTTCTGGTTGTCCATCTAAAAATAATGGAAACACTAATTAAATATTAAGCTTAAAAAAAGCTGTATTTTGGGGGGCGTGTTTGATTGACAGGTGTGTGGTGCAGTCAGGTTTCGGCTGTAGGTGGGCGGGGTGTAGTATCATTGGGTTCCCAGTCAGATTGAGTCAGATCTACCGCTGGCTCCTCCCCACCTCGTCCAAATATGGTAACTTCTGGCTTCAAAACAAGACTGGATAGAAAAGTGTTCATAGCTTCCAGGTCTGAAAAATGGTTCCCATGCAGAAGTGTCTTAAGCTGCAATACCAGCGAGTGCCACTAGAGGTCGGCTCCAAAAAGCCTCCGGCTCCATAGACTCCCATTCAACTTCTCTCATCAAATCCAAAGTGAATAAAATGTGTCCATCAGTTATCTCGGTGTTGTTAGCTAAAGTCACTCCTTCTTCTTAGTTTTCTGGAGGTCCATCTGAAAATAATCCCTCATTCATTAGAAAAGAAGATTCAAGAAGACCTGGTTTTGGGGGCGTGTCTGTTTGATTGACAGAGTGCAGTCAGGTTACAGCTATCGGTGGGCGGGACGTAGTATCGTCAGGTTTAAGGTAAGGGTAAGGTAGTTACTTTATTAATCCCCGAGGGGAAATTTTTTCACTACAGCAGCATACAGGAAGCAATAAGATAATAATAGAACAATAGAAAGCAATAAAATAGCAGTAAAATATCAGTAAAAATATAAAATATAAAATGCACAGTTTATACAGTACAGTATATATCTATATATATTATATACAAACAACCAAGAAACACAGACAACAGTGTTATTGTTGTGTGATGGATTTTGCCAGAGGTGAGTTATTGTACAGTCTTATTGCGGTCGGCAGGAATGATCTCCTGTATCTGGAATGATCTCCTTTATCTAGAATGATCTCCTGTATCTGGAATGATCTCCTGTATCAGGAATGATCTCCTGTATCAGGAATGATCTCCTGTATCAGGAATGATCTCCTGTATCAGGAATGATCTCCTGTATCTGGAATGATCTCCTGTATCAGGAATGATCTCCTGTATCAGGAATGATCTCCTGTATCAGGAATAATCTCCTGTATCAGGAATGATCTCCTGTATCTAGAATGATCTCCTGTATCAGGAATGATCTCCTGTATCAGGAATGATCTCCTGTATCTGGAATGATCTCCTGTATCTGTCCTTGTGACAGCAGCTGGAGGAGTCTTTTGGAGAACGTCCTCCTCTGTCCCTGCAGCAGGTGGTTGAGAGGGTGGTCAGGATTATCCAATATGGATAATAGTTTGTTCAGCATCCTCCTCTCCACCACCTTTTCCAGGCTGTCCAGTTTGTAGCCGATGATGGAGCCGGCCTTCTTAACCAGTTTGTTAAGTCTGTTGGTGTCTCCGGCTCCAATGCTGCTCCCCCAGCAGACCACAAGAAGTACAGTTCACTGGCCACAACAGA
The DNA here is from genome assembly GCF_029030835.1 of Brachyistius frenatus. Taxonomy (NCBI): domain Eukaryota; kingdom Metazoa; phylum Chordata; class Actinopteri; family Embiotocidae; genus Brachyistius; species Brachyistius frenatus. Next base: position 127,483 of record NW_027211058.1, read on the forward strand.
CTGGTAGAACATCTCCAACATCTCGCTGCACACATTGAAGGATCGAAGTTTCCTCAGAAAAAAGAGTCGACTCATCACCTTCTTGTAGACAGCATTGATGTTGGTCTTCCATTTCAGTCTGTTGTCTATGGACACACCCAGGTACTTGTACTCCTCAACCATGTCCACCTCCTCTCCCAGAACTCTCAGCGGTTGTGGAGCCGTCGTCTTCCTCCTGAAGTCGACCACCATCTCTCTGGTCTTGGCCACGTTCAGGAGCAGGTGATTTCTTCCCGCCCACTCCACAAAGTCCTCCACTACTGCCCTGTACTCCTCCTCCCGTCAATCCTTTATACATCCTACCACTGCAGAGTCATCAGAGAACTTCTGCAGATGGCAGGACTTCTTTCTTTCTTTCTTTCTTTCCGATCAGATTGAGTCAAACATGGAGTGAACTACATGTAAACCAAGAATTATCCGGTTTGTGTTTTTTTGCTTGTGCTTTACAATAAATAAAACCTGTTCTGGTGTCAACATTCAATTTCCTCCAGAAGTCTGTGCGATATAAACTCTGTGTGGATGTCATGGGGCTGGCCAGGATACATCGAAGATTGTTTGATTTTTCTAAAAATAAAATATATGTATGTGTGTGTGTGTGTGTGTGTGTGTGTGTGTGTGTGTGTGTGTGTGTGTGTGTGTGTTCAGGTGGTAATGGTGGACGCCGCCACCCCTCTGACTAACGTCCATTATCTGGGTGCTCCGAGAGGTGAGATGTACGGTGCCGAACACAACCTGGAGCGCTTCAACCCAGAAACAGTTGCTAATACGCGACCACAGACGCCGATCAACGGGCTCTACTTAACAGGTGAGGTGACCAGCATCGCTTCAGACGCTAACAGCATTTTGCTTCCTTCTGATCTGCGACCTCAGCGACCCGGTTTCTGAATCACGTGACTGTGAGGACGTACCGGCTGTAACACGCGTGTCCGTGTCCGCAGGTCAGGACGTGTTCTGTAACGGGATGGCCGGAGCTCTGCACGGCGGACTGCTCTGCGCCTCCGCTGTCCTCAATCAGATCCTCTACATCGACCTTCTGGCCCTGAAGACCCGCCTCAAATACAAACGGACCAATCACAAGCAGACCTAGTAGTGGAAGATCAGTCTGAATGATTTCTCTATTTTTTATGTCGCTTCTGTAATTATAATTTTTTTTTTTTGCATTTTCTTGGAAACGCTGCCGAGTCGGGAATGATGTTTGCAGTAGCCTCGAGGCCGCAGGGAGCTCGTAACGCCTTCTACTCTCATCGCAGTCCGACCCTGAAGAAAGACACGTTCTGGTTCGTTTCTCTTGGACGGTGAAGATTAAAAGTACTCGAAGCGTGTCGGCAGAGCGCTGGCTGGAAATAAATAAAATCTCAAAACAGAGGATTTAGGAATTTTTTAAACCTGCTGCCAACTGACTTAATGATAATCCGGTAATTGACCTCAATTAAACCACCTGCATTACCACAACTTCAAGTTTTTAAACTACAAAACTCTTCTTTTTCTTGTTGACACGAGAGTCCAAGTTTTTTTTTTTTTTTTTATATCCTGAGAATGAATGAAAGAATAAACAGAGAGGAGACGGAAACACGGAGAAAGTAAAAGCAGGTGATTTAAAGAAAAAGGTGAAAGGAGGAAAACTGAAGAACTTAGAAACTGAAGATGAATGGAAACCGCAACAGGAAGAAAACATCAGCTGATGGAACCGACTGTGTGAATACAAATAAAGGTCAAGAAAAAGAAGAACTGTGTCTTCATTTCTAACAATGTGTTACCGTGATGTCAGGTCAACAATCACACTCCTGTCTTGAAATTTCAAATTCATTGTTAATATAAGTTATTGGGTCATAAATGATTTCACAAATCAATCTGATCTAAAGCTCCACTTAACCTTCAGGGCTTTAAATGTCATTTGCAGCCAGTAAAATAAAATTTCACACAAAAAAAAGACGTTGCATTTTATGTTAGTATTTCTCTGATCTATGCAACATCCATCCATTGTCTGCTTATCAGGGGTCAGAGGTCGTGGTGGCAGCAGATTGAGCAAATTAGTCCAGATGTTCCTCTCCCCAGCAACCAGATGTGATGTATAATCACTGTAGGATGTCCTGTTATCATTTTACTATATAATAAGGAAGACAAGAAAGCCTGACACAACAAAAAACATTTTCAAATACAAAAATGAATATTTTACGCACATGATATATAAGGCTTTAAGTTCACAATACTTCCAATTACGTAACATTTTTCGTTTCTGTTTCAGACCAAGGATTGTGATTGAATGATAGTTTTGGTGGACACAGCGTTTACAAAGCAGCTTGTCGTGACTTGGGCTTCTTCCAAGTATTTGCGTATGTAAAAATGTATCGGCTTATTTGGATGATTTGCAAAACCCAAATAATCAAATTACAAAAAAAAAAAAAAAAAAAAACGTCTTCATGTTTCCAGTTTGCCTTCTTCCAGCCTTAAAAGAGTAACATGTTTGCATATGTTTTTGCACCAGAGAATATAGAATTTTTCAACTAATGTACATTGAAGAGGAACACAAACAACATATTTATATCAGAGTTATTTATCAGCCCCAAACTTAGTGCCTTGGAATCTGCATCAGAGGTTATTAAATACATTCTGGTATTACCAGCTTCTAAAACTACGAGTACCCATTGCATCAGGAGACGTTTAAATCAATGAGAAAAACATAACGGGTATACAAATTGTAAATGGCATTATAACTTCTTTACATTTAGACAATAAAAACACGAGACAATATAGAATAATAACAATAATCAAAAAGGGTTATCTTGGTAAAAACAAATGAAAGTTCAACACATGATGAATGAAACAGCAGAATTAGAAAGCAAGAGCCTGAGGCTCAAGGGTCAAACATATCTTGTATTATACTTCTTGACATCATTTTCACAACACAAATCATCTCTTCTGTAACATGAATTCATCTTGACTCCTCTCTGTGTGTGTGCAGTTGGTCGTTCTGTAAGCTGCTCAGCAACATGACCGATGGTTCAAAATGATCTACATGCATTTACTTTAAAAACAAAACAATTGAAAGATGAACTTCCACAGTGTGTTTGCTGCTTGCTGGTTTCGCCTGACTACCTACAGTCCTGCTTTTTTTATTCAAATTAAACTCTTGCCATGCAAATGTTGGTGCAGCTTTACTAAATGGTTTCTCTACAGGAACCCTTGTTATAACTTTACATAATCATCAGATAATATGATGTTAGAATTATATAAACTGAGATCTTGCTGCTCAATCCATCTCCATCTTTCAGCTGTGACACCGGACAGTCCTTCATTGTGTCTCGTCCCCACGGCAACCCACTGTAATTTTCATGTTCAAAATCTGGGTGTTATTTTTGACTCATCTTTTAAATTAGATCTCCAGATTAAATCTGTTGTCAAAGTCTGTTTTCTTTCAGCTGATCCACTTCACCGATGTTCAAAAGCCGTTTAAAAACCTTTTTATTTTCACTGGCCGATCCGCTTTGATCTGTACTTTTTACTTTTGTGATTTGTGTTCGCTCATCTTGATTTTGATCTTACTTATTTTTATTAATCCAGTCTTTTCCAATGCATGACTGTTTGTCTTTGAGCAGCACTTTGAGCAACCTTTGTTGTGTTTTAAATGTGCTGTACAAATTCATTTTGATTGATTGATTGATAATTCATCATCATTTTAATTTTAGGATTTATGCAGACAACAGTAGAAAGCAAGTTGCATTCCTATTTTTGATTGTTCAGCATGTATTTTGGTATTTTATGCATTCTTAAGAGGAAAGGGACAAAAATCAAAACAAAGCTGTGGACAAACTGAGAACTTTGTAGTTCATAAAGAGTAAATAGTTCTTGAATCACTACAATCTACAAAGTAATCAGAGACGTTATTTGAATAGGAGTTAAACCAACTCTTTGTAGCCATATGTAAATAATATGTTGGGGACTATTTTTGCATTAAATGCAAACTGTTTTTATTTACATAGAAACATGACGATAAACAGCTTTTGGAATTTCGTGCAGTACGTTGACCACTGAGTTGACCTGCGGGACATCACGGAGGTAAGACGTCCTCTCTGGAAGAAGGTTTTTGTTAATATTGCTCACATGATGCAGTTTGTTCATGTTGACAAAGTGAGGTTCTTCAAGCAAAGTAGAAAAGAGCATGAAGGGGAACTTGTGTCGTTTATGACGTCATGAATATTCTGAGGATTTCAATGCAATATCATGAAGGTTTATTTGGCAGCTGTACAGCATACAGTACATTTCTACAAGTGTCATTTTCTAATGGGGAAAGTAGAAAGATAGACATATTTTTCCCTATTGAGAATTTACTGAAAATATTCTGTGTGTTTCAGGATGTGGCGCTCTGGTGAACCCTCGAACACCGGAGGAAATGAGAACTGTGTCGCACTCCATTCTGGTACTTGGTTCGACTGGAGTTGCAATAATGCTGCAGTGTTTGTCTGCTCAGACGGTGAGAGAAACAGATTATAATATCTGATGTTATAGTATATAATATCATTGATCCTTTGATCTGCATTAACCTGCATCGACTTGGCCAGCATCAGGAACCAAGCTGAGAATGATCACATTCAAAGTATGTCCTAGAACCGAGTGACGTGGATCGGCCTCTACAGAGACCCGTGGAAGTGGTCTGACGGGACGCCCATTTCATTTGGAATCAGGCACCTGCTCCTTCAGTTTCGGCTCGTTGAAAAACCTCCTGATGGGCGTGTGTTTTGCCGTTCCCATGTGAACTTTGTTCTTTGCTAGCGATTTTAAGCTACAATAACATCAGCGAGCTCTGGCTACATACTTTCTGAACAAAGCAAATCGCTGCTCTGCGGCAGATTTTAGATGGCAATGCCAGTCAAAGCAAACAGCCAATTGCAGCACATGACACACGATTTAAACTGCAAAGACTTTTTATGGGTTAAAATAAAATATAGGCAGACTCTTACTTCCAATCAGCACCAATGAAATGAAAATGAGTATGAAATAGACCAAGATAAAGAGATAAGGAACCTCATATTAGGTCATTTTAATAATGGCAGATTTAGCCACGCCCCTAATCTTGGCGGGTCCAGGTGGAAAGCAAAGGCAGGGGGAAACAATACAGGGGCAGACAATACATTATACATTTGTATTAACTGTTGGTTATCCAATTCAAACACTTCCTTTCTGGATTTTACTGTCGTTACTTATTTGTTGTAAATAATACAACCCTGTAGGGAGCAGGTAACCTTCTCAGTTCCAATGTCATATTTACAGGGACTAAGAGACAAACCAACGGAGCGGAGACAGACTTCGATCCACTCAGGGCGCCGCATGGACTTTAAATAAAACATGAAACCAGCTTTGTTGCCGAGCGGTTCTGTTTCTCCGGTCGTTTCCATCTCGGCAGTGCCTGAGTCAGCCGGACTTCCGGCTGATCCAAAAAATGGGCAAAGAGATGCTGAGGTGGTCCACGTTGTAGACGATACTTATTCTATTTGGACTTTTGCGGGGGAACTGAAGCCGTTACATCTCTCTCTCCAGAGCCACCAGACTCCTTTGACAAAATCAGTCATTTTACCCAACACTTCCTGGTTTATCGCTGCCTCCATTGGTCAGTTTGTTTGCCTGATTGTGTGTCTTTGGTTTTAGTTTAGATCCGAACTGAGAAGCTAAAACACCACCAAAGTCACACAGTAACACAAACACGACTACTCGTCTGTACGCAGTCACGTTTAGGAAACCGAACCAGGATTTCACGGTGCCGTGGCTCCATCACCGAGCTCGGCTGGGAACACTCCTTCGTTGGTTGGTTGGTTTGTTGGTTTGTTGGTTTGTGTTTCTCAGATGAGTCGGAGACTGGAGGACTTCGGCCTGAGTAAAGACGTGAGGCTGAGCTGGAGGAAGCAGCCCGATGGAAAGATCTTCCACTCTGACGAAAAAGAGGAGAGGAAAACGAAGGAAGAGATTACTTGCAGCCTTCCATGAATTTATTTGACCAATTAATTACTAGTGTTGTGTTTTTTGCAACTTTGTTTGTTTATCCTGAAGAATATTCATTCACGTTATGTAATGTTTTTGTGCTGTAGTCAGCAGTTTGTACCTTTTAGATGAGTAACCTGCATGCACAACATTTTCCATTTTTTCAACTTTTTAAATATTATGTCAGTGAACTTTGCAAAGCGGCAGAAAGTGTACAGAAAAGATTCCAGGCTGCAGTTGAATTTGGAGGCAGGTCTGCCATGTTCAGAGTCATGCAGGTATCTCAGCATGTGGCTTTTTACACAATGTGTGCAGAGATACGGCCGACGTGCTGGAGCCAGATGAAGACGTGTCAGAGGACATTTACCATCATCAATCTCCACGAGCGCTTCAGGGTTGGTTTGCATTGAAGGTTCCACGATCTCCTGAAAAAAAAACGCCAGCCTGCGGTGAAGTGCAAAGGAACACCTGCTCACTGAAGTTTCATTTAGTGTCTTGTACAGAAATAACACATCTCGGACCGTGGAGCTGCAGAATCATCAAGACTGCAAGACCAGAACTGAATGTTATTCAGGCCTTTATAAAAACCTGATTGATACTTTTAAACTTTAATACTCTTTCTGTGTAGTGTTTAATTCTATGTCCTGCTATGAATGCAGTTGCTTATGTGTGTTTGTGTTTGTGTATGTGCGTGCATATGTGTGCATTATATATCTTTGAGTTCTAGGTGCAGCTCCCTGATGAGCTACTGAGGGTATGAATGTGTGGGTGTATCCTATATTACATTACATTACATTACATTTAGCTGACGCTTTTATCCAAAGCGACTTACAATAAGTGCATTTCAACCATGAGGGTACAAAACCCAGAACAACAACAATTAAGAAAGTACAATTTTCTTCAAGATAGCCAAACTTCAAAGTGCTATAAGTAAGTGCCATTTTAGGTGCTACTAAAGTGCTACCTATTCAAGGTAAATATAAGTGCTGCCTTGCTCCGCCCATGCTCTCTCTCACCTTCCTGGCACCAGATGTGGTCTTCAGTTTGATTGTCATGTTAATTATTATTATTTTGTGTTAGGTAATAAAAGGTCACCTTTTTTTTTTCACATCGAACTCGGTGTTGTGTCCCTCCTTATGTTGCGACTTTCGAGCCAGTCATAACAATAGTTGTAGGAAGGCTGTTTAATGTTCAATATTTGTTCAGTTCTGTCCAATCATCATCCACCAGTGACGTCACTACGTTGGTATGTGAACGTTATGAAGCCTCCAGTTCAGTTTCTGTCCGTCACCATCTTGTTAGTTCGGAGCGGTTTGGAGCAGGAAGTGACCATATTTGGACGAGCTGGGGGAGGAGCCAGCGGTGGATCTGACCGATCTGATTGGAAACCTGACGATACTACGTCCCGCCCACCGATAGCTGTAACCTGACTGCACCACAGGCCTGTCAATCAAACAGACACGCCCCCAAAAACAGGTCTTCTTGAATCTTCTTTTCTAATGAATGAGGGATTATTTTCAGATGGACCTCCAGAAAACTAAGAAGAAGGAGTGACTTTAGCTAACAACACCGAGATAACTGATGGACACATTTGATTCACTTTTTGTTTACTGTTTGTTTTTTTCTTTAGTTTCATTTGGAGCTCCTCCAATTGCAACATTCATAACTAGAAATGATATGCACAGCTAAAGTATTACAGAAAATGAACCAGGGAGGCGGGATGTTACTGTAATGCAACGTTAACACTTCCTTAAACAGGTCACATGACATGAGTGGCTGCTCAGTGACTCACTGAACATTCAAACCCTGTTTGTTTCTAAATAGTGAGTTAACGGCTTCCAATCCGAACGGACCAGTGCTGTCATGAGCAGCAAGAAGGTTCTGGGTTCCAAACTGATTTCTGTGAGGAATTTGCATGTTTCAAAAGTCCAAAGATATTCATGTTGGGTTCTTCAGTGATGTGACACCCTGACTGAACGCTCCCTCGAAGAGTGTTTGTGATGTTAGCGGTTTAGGTTGTGGTCAAGCTGAATGATGGGAGTAGCATAGCTAATACATTGTGCAGATAGTCTGTTTGTGTGTGTGTGTGTGTGTGTGTGTGTGTGTGTGTGTGTGTGTGTGTGTGTGTGTGTGTGTGTGTGTGTGTGTATTTATTAATTGCTCTTATTTTTTTCTAAAATAATTATTTTCACTGCTTTTCACTCAGCAAGACTTCCAAATTAAAAAAAGTGAAAAGTGGTTTGAAAAAGATGGTGAAATTTCAAAATCAGATCATGTCAAAATAAAGCCTTTTTTTTCACATGTTTATTTCAACAAAGGTTTATAAAAGTTGTCGATTCGCTCAGAACATCACTGAGCTTCCACAACCAAATCGTTATGTTGTGACCAGAGCTGTAGTTTTTATTCATTCCTCTTGTGACACACAAAAGGTGACCTGCATGATTTACAGTTTTATCACTACTTAATATTAACCAGTCTTTAGCTTTTAAATGTATATTGCCTTTACAAAAAGCTGTATTTTCTTTTTTTTTCTTCTCCTGAAACAAAATAAACACATTGTCATGACACTTTTCTGTTTCCTATCAACATTTTTCTTTTACACTCGTTCTGTAGCTTCACTATTGTTTTCCAAAACTGATACGCAACTACAAAAGGGAATACAAAATAAAGGGAATGTCCAAATTAATTAACTGTTGCTATCTTAATGACATAACACACTGCAGGTAACACAACAGGTGGAGTCACATTCCTGTAGAAACTTCCGTGTTTCCGCGATCCGCGATGGAGCCAACTTCTGGCTCAGGAGGAGAGGAGATTAATCTCCTCGCTGAACATTGGGCTCCAGCCCCATACGGACTTGTATATTGTGTTTTCTCTGCCTCCTGTGTGTCAGTGTTTGGTGAGATTAAAGGACTTCCTGGTTCGAAAAGAAACCTCTTCCTACTGTGTCTGGGTCCGTTACAACACCATATCGCAACAAACACTGCAGGCCTCACAACAGGTGGAGTCACATTCCTGTAGGAACTTCCGTGTGTCTGTATATTTCCAGTAAAATGAACGAATATTGTTGGCAGAGATTTCTGGAGCATCAGCGTTCTTTCATCCATCACCTGTATAAAAGGACGACCTGCATGCCTGACAGTCAGAGCTCTCAGCCGTCCCTGATCAGAAGAGCCAGGTGAGTCCACACACTGAGGACATGACTTCTATCTAACAACTTCTCATCACAAATAATGTTTCAAATAAATGTCTCAACACCTGTTGGATGGAACAGAATTATAAAATGAAAACAAATTGTGAAGCAAACTTTTAATGTGAACTATTTATCCTGCCGTCATGGTGAACTGACGCTGACGGTACAATAGGTGAGTCTGCTCCGTGCTGTGGCGTCTCAGCAGGTGGTCACCATGAATCCTTTGGACATTTTGGATGTGGCCAACGGGGGGTTGGGCACGGGACTTTCACTTGCTTCATTGATTGCTAAAACAATACCGACACACCGGCAGTGCACCGTCCAGCTGACCAATGAGAGTTCCAGATACACTCTGTCTAACGCCAGGTAACGGTTTCTCCGTACGTTGTCCTCTTATCTTAAACTATGTTCTCCCACCGCTCAGATTGTCTCCACTTCCTGTCTTCAGGGTTTACATGGACAGTGGACGCTGCACCGTTCCGTTGCCGCCTGCCATTCGGCCGTCCTCAACCGGAGAGGCGCTTTTCACGAAGACCCCGAACACTGCTCGAGGATCCGTCGGCGTCTTCACGTACGATCTCTTCAACAACGACGCCAAAGTGTCCTCGGAGAAGCTCGCCGTCCTGTACCTGGTGCCGTTTGACCTCAACCTGAAGTCCATTGTCTACGCGGTGGGCGTCTTCGGCGTAGGCACAGAGTGCAATCGGCAACTTCTTCGCGAGATGTCCAATAACACGAGCGCGGCATTCGTCCGAGGGAAAGCGAAGGCTGGCGGTCTCACACACAGCAACGAAACGGTCACCATCTTGGCAATGATGTCGGACTGCCCCACATCCGTCATCAAGCTGCAAGTCAGCGATTCCTGATAAACAATTTTCAAACTTACTTTTAAAAAAGTAAATGCATCTTTTCACAAATGATGTTTGTGGTTTTGTATTCTAATCGATAATATGACTTTAATATGTTGCATCAAATCAATATTGATCTGTCAGCTGATTCATGTTCTTCACTGTGAACTATAATAAACACATTTATGTTTGCATCAGTATCTATCAGTTATTGCTGAGCTGTCAAGAATAGTCACTGTATTCATTTTCATTTAGCGCCATCAGGCCAAAGGTGAAGATTTGTCCAATACTTAAAATCCCTGAGAACTTTACAATTCAATTCAATTTTATTTATATAGCGCCAAATCACAACACAGGTTATTTCACAGCACTTAACACATTAAAGTCCTTACAGCAAGACGTTACAATATTGCACCCGACCCACCACCTCCGCATCAATACAGATTGTGGCATCACGAGAGGCCAGGTAGTGGATGGGTGCTACATCCCCGTTGTAGATCGGCAGCCACACCACAAAATGGCCACCGATCTACAAACTGCAGCTCCCAGAATGCCTCACCACTCACCCAGGTGTGAGTGTTTAAGCCACCTGATTGAGGAAGGACTTAAAGGCTGCAGGAAGCAGACAACAGGAGCACATGGCTGGAAGGAGGACCGAAAGCACAAGTAGACTGGAGGACTGCCTAAAGGAGAGGACAGAACCAGACTGAAGAGGAACTAAACGAATCGAGGACACTCTAAATTGACTCTTATTTCTAACATTATTCATTTTAACAACCCCTTAACTCCACTTGGATGCTTTTGGTTGTTTTGCACTTTTGTTTGGATAAAAAGAGTTACCTGAGTTGTGGGGTTATAGAAGAATAAAACTTCACCTTTTTCTGGGAACCTTTTGCTTTTTGCCTGTTTGTTCATTCCCTTGCACCACCCCACCCTGGCCGCACTTGTGACTTCTCATGACGTTACAAGACACAACGCTGATCTAAAGTTAGGCAGTTGAATCTTCTGCAAGAATGTTAATAACCACAAAGTTGTTGTTATGTCAGCAGCAACCACTCCAGAAAAAAAAAAAACACAGGCAAAAAATCCCAGTAATGTCTGGCGTCAGGTGGCACCTTCACAAAATGTCGCCACCCGTCTTCATTTAGAAACCTGCGGGAGTCCAAAGGGATTCGGGAGTTTTAGATTATAATCCATCTGTGGAGACCACATCAACTTTTGTAGAGGAGTTTAAAGGAAGTTGTAAAGATGTGTGCATATTAATACATACTATTTTGACTTTTTTTTTTGTTCCATTATATATTTTGATTTTCATCAGATGGCCTGTCGCTGCTTATTTTTGTCACTTTTGGGACTCCATAATGACTCCAAAACAACATGGACATGGAAATATTTCAAGTTTGTAAGTCACTTTTTATGTAAACTGACAAAATTGTGCAGTAATTACAGCAAATAATGTTGCTAATACCAACATACTAATTTTATTTTCATGCTAACAAGCTGGTGATTATCATATATAATACTTATGTTTAGTTAAGTATTTAAGCAGGTTTAATATTTACTGTAACACAATCATGAATTGTGTATTTGGAGGAATCTCGTCTGACGTTACGGTGAGCGTATTGCATCACTTCCTGTCTACAAACATTGTGACTAGTGTTATTCTCTCTGCTATTTCAGCTTCTTTTCCTGAATTCTACGTATCTTAACTCTCTCTACACTTCTTCTAATCTCAAGTTAAAACTCACGCTTGCTCTTCTTGAGCAATTCTACTGTTAAATATTTGACCAACGTTCACTTAACTTGGCGTTTTGGTACTCCTAGCTTGGCAGTTAGCGATGTCTTCCCTCTCTCCCTCCACCTCTTCTTGTTTTTCCTGCTCAGTGTGACATGTTTAGTTACGACCCTGCCTCCCTTAATGATAATGCTACCTGTCAGATGTCAGGTATATATAACACAGATATATATATATATATATATATATCTTATTAATATATTAATATAATAACTATTATCAATATAATAATATTGACGTGGACAACGACAGCCTCAGTTCTACTTTCAGCTCATTATTAGATTCTGTAGGCTTTTCTCAGAATGTAAATAAACCCCGTCACCGTGGTAACCACACCCTCCATCTGGTTCTGTCATATGGAAACTGAAAATTTAATTGTATTTCCTCAAAACCCTGTTTTGTCGGACCACTTCTTATTAACATCTGAAGTTACAATAATGGTCTACACAGCATGTGAGAATAAATCCCACTACAGTAGATGTCTGTCAGATGATGCCGTGTCCAAGTTTAAAGAAGCAGTTACATGCTTATCCTCTTCGATGCCGTGTGTTAAAGCAGTGGAAGACATCTACGTTGATCTTAGTCCCACACAAGTGGATCATCTGGAATCGCTGACTTGCAGCTTGATGACGGATGTGGGGCAGTCCGACATCATTGCCAAGATGGTGACCGTTTCGTTGCTGTGTGTGAGACCGCCGGCCTTCGCTTTCCCTCGGACGAACGCCGCGCTCGTGTTATTGGACATCTCGCGAAGAAGTTGCCGATTGCACTCTGTGCCTACGCCGAAGACGCCCACCGCGTAGACAATGGACTTCAGGTTGAGGTCAAACGGCACCAGGTACAGGACGGCGAGCTTCTCCGAGGACACTTTGGCGTCGTTGTTGAAGAGATCGTACGTGAAGACGCCGACGGATCCTCGAGCAGTGTTCGGGGTCTTCGTGAAAAGCGCCTCTCCGGTTGAGGACGGCCGAATGGCAGGCGGCAACGGAACGGTGCAGCGTCCACTGTCCATGTAAACCCTGAAGACAGGAAGTGGAGACAATCTGAGCGGTGGGAGAACATAGTTTAAGATAAGAGGACAACGTACGGAGAAACCGTTACCTGGGGTTAGACAGAGTGTATCTGGAACTCTCATTGGTCAGCTGGACGGTGCACTGCCGGTGTGTCGGTATTGTTTTAGCAATCGATGAAGCAAGTGAAAGTCCCGTGCCCAACCCCCCGTTGGCCACGGGACTTTCACTTGCTTCATCGATTGCTAAAACAAACCAACAAACCAACAAACCAACCAACCAACGAAGGAGTGTTCCCAGCCGAGCTCGGTGATGGAGCCACGGCACCGTGAAATCCTGGTTCGGTTTCCTAAACGTGACTGCGTACAGACGAGTAGTCGTGTTTGTGTTACTGTGTGACTTTGGTGGTGTTTTAGCTTCTCAGTTCGGATCTAAACTAAAACCAAAGACACACAATCAGGCAAACAAACTGACCAATGGAGGCAGCGATAAACCAGGAAGTGTTGGGTAAAATGACTGATTTTGTCAAAGGAGTCTGGTGGCTCTGGAGAGAGAGATGTAACGGCTTCAGTTCCCCCGCAAAAGTCCAAATAGAATAAGTATCTACAACGTGGACCACCTCAGCATCTCTTTGCCCATTTTTTGGATCAGCCGGAAGTCCGGCTGACTCAGGCACTGCCGAGATGGAAACGACCGGAGAAACAGAACCGCTCGGCAACAAAGCTGGTTTCATGTTTTATTTAAAGTCCATGCGGCGCCCTGAGTGGATCGAAGTCTGTCTCCGCTCCGTTGGTTTGTCTCTTAGTCCCTGTAAATATGACATTGGAACTGAGAAGGTTACCTGCTCCCTACAGGGTTGTATTATTTACAACAAATAAGTAACGACAGTAAAATCCAGAAAGGAAGTGTTTGAATTGGATAACCAACAGTTAATACAAATGTATAATGTATTGTCTGCCCCTGTATTGTTTCCCCCTGCCTTTGCTTTCCACCTGGACCCGCCAAGATTAGGGGCGTGGCTAAATCTGCCATTATTAAAATGACCTAATATGAGGTTCCTTATCTCTTTATCTTGGTCTATTTCATACTCATTTTCATTTCATTGGTGCTGATTGGAAGTAAGAGTCTGCCTATATTTTATTTTAACCCATAAAAAGTCTTTGCAGTTTAAATCGTGTGTCGTGTGCTGCAATTGGCTGTTTGCTTTGACTGGCATTGCCATCTAAAATCTGCCGCAGAGCAGCGATTTGCTTTGTTCAGAAAGTATGTAGCCAGAGCTCGCTGATGTTATTGTAGCTTAAAATCGCTAGCAAAGAACAAAGTTCACATGGGAACGGCAAAACACACGCCCATCAGGAGGTTTTTCAACGAGCCGAAACTGAAGGAGCAGGTGCCTGATTCCAAATGAAATGGGCGTCCCGTCGGACCACTTCCACGGGTCTCTGTAGAGGCCGATCCACGTCACTCGGTTCTAGGACATACTTTGAATGTGATCATTCTCAGCTTGGTTCCTGATGCTGGCCAAGTCGATGCAGGTTAATGCAGATCAAAGGATCAATGATATTATATACTATAACATCAGATATTATAATCTGTTTCTCTCACCGCCTGAGCAGACAAACACTGCAGCATTATTGCAACTCCAGTCGAACCAAGTACCAGAATGGAGTGCGACACAGTTCTCATTTCCTCCGGTGTTCGAGGGTTCACCAGAGCGCCACATCCTGAAACACACAGAATATTTTCAGTAAATTCTCAATAGGGAAAAATATGTCTATCTTTCTACTATCCCCATTAGAAAATGACACTTGTAGAAATGTACTGTATGCTGTACAGCTGCCAAATAAACCTTCATGATATTGCATTGAAATCCTCAGAATATTCATGACGTCATAAACGACACAAGTTCCCCTTCATGCTCTTTTCTACTTTGCTTGAAGAACCTCACTTTGTCAACATGAACAAACTGCATCATGTGAGCAATATTAACAAAAACCTTCTTCCAGAGAGGACGTCTTACCTCCGTGATGTCCCGCAGGTCAACTCAGTGGTCAACGTACTGCACGAAATTCCAAAAGCTGTTTATCGTCATGTTTCTATGTAAATAAAAACAGTTTGCATTTAATGCAAAAATAGTCCCCAACATATTATTTACATATGGCTACAAAGAGTTGGTTTAACTCCTATTCAAATAACGTCAGTTCACCATGACGGCAGGATAAATAGTTCACATTAAAAGTTTGCTTCACAATTTGTTTTCATTTTATAATTCTGTTCCATCCAACAGGTGTTGAGACATTTATTTGAAACATTATTTGTGATGAGAAGTTGTTAGATAGAAGTCATGTCCTCAGTGTGTGGACTCACCTGGCTCTTCTGATCAGGGACGGCTGAGAGCTCTGACTGTCAGGCATGCAGGTCGTCCTTTTATACAGGTGATGGATGAAAGAACGCTGATGCTCCAGAAATCTCTGCCAACAATATTCGTTCATTTTACTGGAAATATACAGACACACGGAAGTTCCTACAGGAATGTGACTCCACCTGTTGTGAGGCCTGCAGTGTTTGTTGCGATATG